>NW_024352787.1:30008150-30100660 GCF_902729225.1 Pteropus medius
TGTGTGTGTGTGTGTGTGTTGCCTCAGTGAGGTGCTGGGGTCTCTACACTGGACTCCTAGGCACCCAGAAAGGTACTCTTATCTGTGTGTGTTTGTCAAAATCCATGTTTCTGTGAGTGGATGAATACCGAAAACTCCCATCCTTCCATCTTGCTGACATCACTCCCTTCGTTATTTTTAGATGGTCCAAAGATTGACAGACAGATACACTATTAGAAAATATGCATTAAGCCAAATTCTATAAATATAAATATGATAACCTAATATAATATAGGAAATTTTTAAATATATAAATAGAGATAGCTAAACATAGAGATGATAGAAGTAGAGACAGAGATAGAGATAGAAGAGATAGATAGATGATAGATAGATGATAGATAGATAGACAGATAGATAGACAGATAGATAGATAGAGATGATAGAGAAAGAGAGAGAGAGATGGAGATAGAGATGGAGATGGGGAAAAATAGAAATAGGGATGGTGGTGTGATTCCAATAGACCACAGGAAGTTCCATATCTCACAACGTGACCTCTCCAAGTGCTGGTTTAAGACTTCAAATTAAGCTATTTATTCAATAAGCATGTGTTTGTCAGATGCTGGTATTTAGGAGATAAACATAATTCAGTCCCTGCCCTAGAGAAATTTAGAGTTTAGAAGAGAAGGCTAATAAAAAGTTAATTATAACATATATGATGGAACAAATACTGTACCAGAGTTTTACTCCACGTGCTGAGGAGCCAAGAAGGGACGAGATCTTAATTGGAATTTGAACTTTGTTGGTAAGAGGTAGGAGTCTCAAATGCTGTCAGTCATGCATGTCTCTGTATGGACGAAGGACAAAGATTCAGGATGAAGCGAGGCAGAAGCAGCTTACGATAGGGGCTTCGGTTGAGGAACAGAGCTTGGCATATGGGAAAATATTAAATAAACAAAGGAAAAAAGTACTGGTCTTCAAAACAAATATCGTTCATTTTACTCACGTGAAGGTGTGACAGAAGCTGCGGAGCTGAGTCCTGAAGACGAAGGTGATTCTTCACAGACACAGCTTCACAAACATTGCCAGTTCTGTGGGGAGAACTATATTCCAGTGGAACGATGGGTCAGCAGGTGGATGGTTTAGGGCTGTGGCTTTAAGAGCGTGCTCAATGAGTTCATGAAAAGCCTTTTAGAAATAAGACTCTTCCATCTGAATTCCAAAACTTCTGAGTACAAGACTGTCCCATATTCTAAGGACTTTTATTTTCAGCTGAGCTCCAACATCACCAGTGCTCACAGGACACACAAAGCCAATGGTCCTTCTAGTCCTCACCCTGAATTTCACAGAATTAGATGCTTTTTTTTCTTCTAGGACGATGTGAAATCTATTATACCCAGATCTCTGAAACACGTCCAGTTAAGCATGCCATTTTCTATTATAATGTCATTCCAATGCCTACTGTGACTTCCCAATGAGCCTGATCTTCATAACTTTATCAAAATCTTCCATCATATTTTGTTCATTTAACCAGGCTATACTAAACCTGTAATGTAACTGGGTGAAACTTACTGTGACTCCAGGTTGGCATAGAGTGAGGCATTGGTGCTCCCTCTGCTCTTCCTTACTTGTTTATACTTTAAGGAAATTCCACAGTAGGGACAGGATGCCTCCTGGGAAATATGTCACAAGGCAACCTTGGTGATGGGCAAGCATCAGAGTGCACTTAAGCAAACGCAGATGGTATAGTCCAGGATACACACAGCCTATGTGTATGATCTTATGGGACTGCCATCGTAAGCATGGTACGCCGTTGACCAAAACGTCATTATGTGGCACATGGCTCAAACAGAAAAGTAGAAAAATTTAGCCAGAATGAGTGAAGAGATCATTTTACACAATGACCCTGTTTCACAAAGGAAAATAAAAAAAAACAAAACGGAGAAAGTCATTTGTCCATGATCACACCGCCAGGCAGTGGCAGAGCTAGAAGCGGGATCTAGACCCTTGATCCCACTAAATATCACTACTTTAAAAGGTCCAGGGAGATAGTAATGTCCTCAATGAAAAACTGTGTGGCATGTCTACATAGAGAGACGGTTCTATCTTCATTAATTTCAAAAAGTTCATGACCGCAAAAAAGATTAAGAGTTATAATTGAAGAATTTTAAAGCTCAGAACATCTGTTATTCTATAAAACGTTGTTTGGGCCTGTGTAGACTCTAGTATAAGTTCAAAAGAAGAAAAAGAAAACGTTTGCTTTTTTTTTTTTCTCTCAACACAAAATCTTATTAAAATTGCATGTTTTGTTTCCCTAGAATTTATAGACAAACTTTTACACATCAAAATATTTCAAAGGACTTTAATAAGCCTTTTCAACCTTGATTCATAATTAAGATTTTATTTCTACCTTCTTTTAAGAAGCTACAGAAGTATACTCAAATATTGGTGGTGATTAAATTTTACCAGGTTACAAACATTTTATCTGGTAATAAGTCTGTTGGTGCATTGCCCAGAGGGTAAGACATCCATTGGGTGCCAACATCCTTAGTGTCAGCATAGTGAACAGAGCTGGGAGGGCCTTGGGCCCCATCGGGTGGCAGTGTCCCTCTCCACAGGAGGGAATGAAGGACCCCACAAGGCAGTGGCCACGTATTCCTTCAACGTTCAGGAAATACCCTGTAAGCAGCAGGCGAGGTCCAGGAATTGGGTGTGGCTTTAGAAATGCAGACATGAACAGAGCACTGTCCCCTACTTACACTCACAGACCGATGAGGAGAGAGGCAGGCGTCCCCTGTTGACATAGAAAGTATTACGTTTTCTGCTACATGCCACTCCAGCGAACCAGATCTTCCTGGTACCTTGTATTAAATTCTGCTAACTCACATTTGGTCGGGATCCTGAGACAATGACAAAGGTGATGAGGATGGTTGAGTACATATTATGAGTAGCAAGAGATAATATCTTGACGCATCGAACTGATATCACTGTTTTTATTTTTTATGGATAAAAAGTGCTCTTACCAGGGGAAATGCTGACTTGGTGTCGCAGAGAAAAAGAAAGATGGCATTTGTTTGCTTCATTAAGGACTTGGTGTATTAATTATAAATAAACCTTTGTACGTGGTCATTGAGAGGGAAGGTAAACTGTGACTTTTATATTCAAGAGAGCATAAAGATACCAGCACGACTGCCGGTCCCCTGAGATGGAGATCTTAACATCTGTGGCGTGGCTAATGCCTTTCCCTTCATCGTGGTCTAACTTTTCTCTTCGTTTAAGTATTACTGCGGAGTAGTAAGTATTCCTCCCACATGCCAGGTGCCGTGGCAGAGGCTGGAGAACCTGTGATGATGAGACTGAGTGCAGGTTTATGTCGCACATGGTCTGTGGCCGAGGACAGAGACGGTCCCCGTCAGAGGAGAGGGTCCTACCTGAGAGCGTGTGTGTGGCGGGGTCTCTGCATGCACCTGTGTTTGCGGGAAGCGTGAGAGCAAGAGCCACCACCTGCTCACCATGTCACGTCACATCTCATGCTGTAGCTCAGCCGATGTCTTCAGACAAGTCCGGGGTATCTAGATGATAAAAACAATTCTATATGCAATATGCGAGTTTGTGCTAGTTCAGATCTTAAATTCAGTTCTGGAATGAACTGGCAGTTTGCGCAGCCCTGGTTTAAGATGAAATATTGTATCTCTTAGCAACATTCCCAGTACCCCAATTATGAAATGCTTTCCATTTCTCTAACAGTTCTGAAGATGGATCTTAGAGAAATCCTAGGTAGCAATGCAGTGGGAGCATGCTGCAGGCAGTCAGGCAGGGTGCTGAAGTTGTTCCCAGAAGCCAGACCACACACAGCCAGATGCTGAATTGTCAGTCATCAAAACAGGGACTGGATTTAGAAAACCGTGGCTCTATACTGAGGGGCCGCCACACAGAAGATGAGTCATCAGTCCACTCCTACAAGCTCCAGAGGTCAGCACACAGTGAGCTTCGCACATCAGTCAACAGGACACTCTCTGCATCTCTCCACATGCTGAGAGCTGATGAGTCCTGCCCAGCATGCAAGACAAGGCTGAGGCTCAAGATTTCACAGTCTAGTCTGGAAACCAGTCTAGGGTAAAATTCATCTCTCCCAAATGTCCTTACCTTCTCCTCAAAATCTCTCCGATTCTTCAATGTTGTTTTCTGGTTCTTTCTTTTCTTCCGTTTTAGGGATTTTCTCTTATTTTCAACATTTACTGAGTGCTTCCTTCGTGCCAGACTCTGTCTTAGAAGCTTCAAGAGTATTGGCTCATTTAATACTCGCAACAAATTTAGAAACTATTTTAGAATTATTTCAGCTTATTCTACATTTTACTTCCAACATGAGCCACAGAGAAGCAAAAAGACTTGCCCAAGGCCTCACAACACGCAAGAAGTGGAGTTGGGCTTCGGATCAGAAATTTGACTTCGGAGCTTGATCTCGTGAAGACAGCTGTCCCTCTGCTCACTGTCTGATCACTCCAGCCTGTCATCCATGTGTTAGAGGCGAAGTCAACAGGAAATCCAACTTCTCCGTAGCCACAGAACTTTCAGGGTCGTGCCTTTCACTGGACCTCTGCAGTTTTGTTTGGTTCCAGGAACGGTGAGTATGGCATCCAAGGTGACTTTCCGTGACCCCAACATCAAGCCACCAACCATGTCTTTGTGGACTGTCCATACCAATTAAGAGTGTTTTTCTGGCAGATTTGGCTTCTGGCAGGTTTTAAAAATTGTAAGATATTTAATACGGACCTGAATTGTTGTTCACATGGCTATTCCCCTCCCCCGCCTCTGCCTACAGCACCCAGTCTTCCTAGGTGGTCCCCCATTCAAGTACTAACCAGGCTCGACTCTGCTTAGCTTCTGAGATCAGACGAGCTCGGGCATGTTCAGGGTGGCATGGCTGTAGACCACATGGTTATTTATATATATTGAGATCAGGCAAGACCTTCATGTTCTAGTCTGAACTCATCTCTCTAATGGGAAGAAGGAACTTCTTGGAATCCAGAATGACTAGGTTCATGACCTGCGGAGAATCTGCTTTCTCTCGAGGGGCAGGCACGGAGTCCTGAGCATAGCACTGAAAGCCCTCGGTCCTTGTGAGGTTCGAATCCAGGGCCAGCTGAACCGGAGAAAATGTTTTCCAGAACTATCTACCCCAGGAGGTGGCCTCATGCGTGTAAGAATCGTTTCAGAGAAGAATTGTAAATAAACACCTGGAGCGAGGTTGAGGGGACCGGGCTTTCTTGTAACAAACCAGATCTCTCGAAAAAAGCAAGAACACTTCATGGTGGAAAGGTCATCCGGCCCAGTCTTCTCTCATCCTCCTCCTTCCCAGATACATGCTCAGTTCAGCAGTTTCTTCTGGATCTCAGCAATCTTGTCATCAAGCAGCTGTGGGACGGTCACTAACACACATTCGCTTACTTCACTACTGACGATTTTACTTGCTGAAATATGTACCGATAACTACTTATCGATAGGTGACATGGGGCTGAAATCTGGCTCTGAGGAGTCTATCGAGTGGTCTTGATGTGCACAACTGAAGAAAGAATCACACTCTCCAATATTTTTTGAAGGACGAGAGGTCACTGTGTTGTCGCCCTTCCTGCGGTGTGCCATCTGTAAGCGTCTTACTAGGACTGCTATTCTCTAGTACCTCACTTCATCACTTGTGTTGTGCGTCCTGCAGCAGCCTATAAGGCCTCTGGGGACATGTAGCAGGTCCTGAATGTCTTTATATTGCCCACCATGCTCAGCAGAAAGTTTGGTTCGATAGCTTTGTCTTAAAGCCTGTGTAGGAGGGTAGGAAGCTCACGGTCACGGATCTGGGCTCTAATCCGAGCCCTGGCTCTGGGCGGGCGCTGTGGGTAAGTCTCGTGTTCGTCTAGTCTTAGGATGTCAAGCCTCCAGATGGTAGGGAAGAAGGAGGAGAGAGGAGGAGGACAGTATGTTTGGATGCGGACAGTGGTAGACGCAGAAGTCCGGGATAGAAACGCTGTCTACAACTTACTGACTTCAAAACATGGCTCACTCTCTCTAAATTTTATTTTGCATAGTTTTAAAATGCAACCATTGACAACACTTTTGTCACGAGATTGTTTTGAGATAACGTATAAGACGGGCTCGGCACAATGCCTGGTACGTAGGTAGCAAAATGGTCAATAAATGTTAGCTATTTTAAGAAGACCTTTAACGTGTGCTAACCGAGACGCATTCTCTTAAGCTGTGTTTGCCAGATGGCTTCCTAACTCAGGGTTTGGCTCCTTCTTGGGAATGTGTTATGTGAAAAAAAAAAAAAAATCCAACAAATCGATTAACAAACATCAACCAGCACTCTCTACCTTCAACACAATGCGTCGGATTCTATGAACGATCCAACAAAAATAATTCACAGTTTCCCCTGAAGGAGGAGATCATTTAATTAAGAAGATCCGACAACACAAGAAAACAGAACTACAAATTCAGAGTAGTAATGAATTCTCAATGGGCAATTTATGGTCTGTTTCCTGCAGGAGCACAGAAGGGGAGGACTTTCCAGCTGAGATCGTTAGGGATGCTCCACGGAGGAGGAGGTTCATGTCGACACCACCTCTACCCAAATCAGATCACAATACAAACGAAGCAAACTCCTTCTTCGGGGTGTCCTCGTGCGGTAAATGGTGCGGCCAGCTCCCTAGAATCCGAAGGAGGCGTCCTTTTTTTAAAATCCCCTCTCCTTCATCTACCGCATCCATTTGGTGCTGAATCTCTGTGACTTCTCGATCCCGGATCCTTGTCTCGAAACCCTCTGTCCCACGCGGGCCCGGTCTCCATGGTTTTCGTCCTTCGACCTTCACATCACCCCACTCTGTTTGTTCAGGGGGTGATCATCATGATTTTTTCCCCAAAGAGTAAATCCGAGCACTTGCTCACGGCCACATTACAGTGACTGTTGCTTCGTCACTCTTTCTACCCCGTTCCTCAGGGTCAAGATCACAGACACTTTCATTCCAGTCACAGCACAGCTGCTTACTGTCCCCTGACTGTCACGCTTGTCCCGACCTCCGCGGTTTCTCCCCCCAGGAATGCTGGGCCCCTCCCTGGGTCTCAACCAGGAATGCCAACCCTTCTGTCTGTTCAAGGACAAATAGAAGATACTTCATCCTCTAGGACTCCCTTTAATGCGACCTATTCCAGAACTCCTCAGCCTGTCCCTTCCCAGTCACATGTAGGTGTCCCTGCTCTGGGCCACTCTAGCTTCCTGTGCCGAATTCAGTTACTCCTCTCAGTTGTATTGAAATTGCCTACATTTATTTGACTTGTCCTTAGATATGAAGCGTTTTTTGTTGTTGTCGCTTTTGTTTTGTTTGGTTTTTTAGGTGACAAATTGTGAGTTTCGTAATCTTGGACATTTTTTTAAAGTATTGTGATTTATTTCTATATTTCTATTTCTATAGTTCCTGTGCACAGTCCAACACAGGGTCTCAATACATGTTTGTTAAAAGGGAGTGCATATATCTATGTGACCGCTAAAAGATGAGAAGATGTGATTTGCCAAATTTGAGACATCTCTGCAAGGAAAAGGCGTGGACAGACAGAGGCCACGGTAAAGCGATCATACGGCAAGACGGCTAGATGTCTTTGGTGATGCTAAGCAATGACCTGTCCCAAAACAGTCTTATCACCTGACTGATTTCTCTTTAAAACTGTGAATGCCTGAGGAACACAGAATCTTGTCTTTCCTCGGTTGCTGAGAATAAAGTTGCTCGTCTTCTTCATTACTAGCCCGTGCTGAGTGCTCCCCCCGCCCCTCAACACCTCACAGCCCCTCTGAGAGCCTCAGCCTCAGCAAGGAGCCCCAGATGCGCCCAGCCCCGTGCCCCACTGGCGTTTTAACGAAGGTGTGGAAGAGAAGGTGTGTATGACAGAACTGTCCTCTATGCCTCTCCATCTCATGAAGAATATTCTCTGTAGACAAACAGTCTAACGCCTTGGGGCAAAGCAGGACCATTTTCACCATTTTCAACATTACCCAAATTAAGAAAGAATATCTTTTGAAAGAAATCTGTTCATTGGAGTGAACATAAACCAACAGCCACTCCCTAGGGAAAAAAAAAAAAAAAGTTATATCTATAGTATTTTTTAATATCAGTTTGATGAGATCTAAGTTATAAACAGGTCTGGTGCCATGTAATTTGCAACATAATTTCACTGTCTGTTTATCTATCCATCCATCCGCCCATTCATATGTATATAATATGGGCAGGAAATCTGGTGTCTGTTGCTAGTTCATAAATCAGTGTCTGCTCTCAACAACATCTGAATACAAATGTGATTAAATTTGATACCATGCCCATTTTTCATTTATCAGATTTCAGAATGTGATGCCTTGGCAGCTGTCCTATGGTAATGTGTTTTTTTGTTTAACCCTCTGTGTCCCGATTCCCCTCAGCAGACAAAGCCCCTTCGCAGAGAGATGGAAAACTCACCGAACACAATATATCACTACGTATCACAGAAAGTGTTTCTCCAGCACGTCAGGGGAAGAAGGATGGGGAAAGAGCCGGAAATGACATTGGAAAATGGAAGAAAGTCTTCAAATCTCTGTGTTTTTGACCCGAGAGATCACATAGCCCATCCTTCTCAGAAATTCATGTCCTGTGACTCGCTTGGGGCACAGTCCCATCTGGGGCCTGCAGTGGGACCCGAGCGAGAGTCAGCATTCTTAACAAGCCCCCAAGGCAGGGGAAGCCTGGCCCACACGCTGTGATGCAGTCTAGCTGGTCTGCTGCTTCCTAAACTTGGTACCCATGTGACAGACTGACTGATTTAGGCACCTTCCCAGAATTACTAATCAGGTTTTCCTGGGAGGGGGTGTTCAGACTGCATCGTTGTCAGTCAACTCATATGACTGCCGAAGTCTGGGGAACATCAAAAACTGAAGCCCAGAAGGAAAAGGAAGTTGCTGGAGGAGAGACTTGAACACAGATTCCCAAGGAAGTGCTTTGCCGTCAAACCTATCGCAACAGAGACGGGAGAATCAGAACGGAGGCTGGAGAATAAGCCAGAGCATTCAGCTGAGGTTCCGGAAAATCGACTTGCTGCCGACGAAGTGTCCAGAGTTACCGAAACAGGTCCCAGAAAGGAGAGACGTTATCCGGCCATTCCATCAGGCAAACCAAAGAAAACAAAGTGCCGAAATGACGACAATGAGGACAATGAGGACAATGAGGACAATGACGAACCTGAGCTAACAAGCCAGCGGGGGTGGAGAAAGCCCACACGTATTTACACAAACATCGATACTCGGTTCCAAAGCCATCCTCTACAGAAGGGGAGCTGCATGGTGGTCCCCCGCTTCCCCAGCCTCTAAGACTCCCACGGCCTTCCGAGAATCACCCCCCCGCCAGCACCCACAATCGTGTCTTCACCAACGGTGGTACGGACGGAGCGCCACGGGCCAGCCGAAATGACAGCATCCTACCGGGCAAGCTCAGTGAGGAAGAGAGGTGTGAACACACACCTGTTCTCCTTGTCACAGGTGGACCGGTCATCAGATTTCATTTCCTCCGAATGTGGATCTCGATCTCGGAGGCTTGTAGGCAAACTCCTAAATATTCATTTCTGACATTTGGGGTAAGACAGGAGTAAGTAAACTAAGAAAGGATTCTGTCCATCTCTATTTCCTTTTGCGGGACAAGAAAATACTTTTATTGTTTACCTTAAAAGGTATAAAAACTTTTAAATCACAATTCTTAAAAAAGTGGAAAACTGTAGAAACAACAAACCCACCCTGCGGAGCACTTGCTGGGAATAACGGCCATTTAAAGGGCAATGTCCTTAGGATTACCTAAGTGTGTTTGGGGCACGTATTGTGGATTATGAAAACAAAACACGTGTGATAGACTTGGACATGCTGTCGTCTCTGAGCAAAAGGCTTTTGATCAACACTGGCAAGGTAAATCTCCACAAGTATATGCACACATATCGCCAGCCTCGAAAGTGTTCAAAGTCTGGGAAATTCTGGCAATAAAGGAGTAATTAGCTTTGTGCACAAAAGATATCTGTAATGCTATTTTATTTGCAAGAGAAAACTTTTGCAAGTACATAAATATACAGACACAGAGAAATGGATAACGATATTATGTGTGTAAGGTTATAAAGTCACCTAAAAATGTGGGGTGGAAGAAATTAGTAAACGGGGTTCTTTTTAGTTTAAATAAATTGAATCTAAAATTTCTTAAAATGCGATTTGTGGAAATATGGAGCTTCTCACGTTGTTAAGTGGGAAAAGTGTAAGAATACAAAAGCATAACCTAAGTACAGTTAAACGCCCACAGAAAAATAAAACCTGAAAAAATATGCAAAACGTTTCCTCGTCGACCAGATGAAGAAAACAATACCTATATTCTAGGACACTTGTACAAAGTATAGGCTGGCTTTGCAGAGAACCTTTAAGGAGAACCTAGCACCGTGCTCACTAAATTATCTATATTACTAATTATAATCAATGATAATCACATTAACCACCATAATTAACAGGTGCCAAAGAAGGCTGGAATTGTGAATTTTTTCCTATTGTTTTTCGTCTTACATAATAATCAAATGTCAGTTTTAGAAACAGAAATGTAATTAGTTTCACTTTTAAAAAATCACTGTGGGGAGAGCGTGTGTGTTCGTCCACGGTCCCGTCCCTCGTCTGGCCGGAGTCCGCACACTGGCGAGGGCCCGTGTCTCCCGCCTTCACCCTCTGTCCTCAGGCATTCGAAGGGTTAACACCAGCCCAGCTCCCCACCAGGATGAGCTGTGATTATCTCACTGGCAAGTCTATCCCCAACCAATCCCCAGACACAAAGCCCAGAATCAAGGCATGGGGGCGGGGTGCAAGCAGTGTGGCTTTTCCCTGCTTTTCAACAGAAAAATGAGAGGAGAAAGCAAAATGTCCTCTTCAAAAAATAAATGCTAAGTGCTAGACTCCCACCTCATACCAGCACCCCCACCCCCAAGTAGCTGGCCTTATTAGGAAGGGATTCCTCAGCGTTTCTTATTGTCTCAAGTAGGATACACTTCGTTGGCTGTAACAAAAGCAGATAAAGCCACAGATGAGTTGCCTGGTCACTCCGGCTGACTGAAGATGTAGAATAACGTGCACCAGACACCTTTCTCTCCTGCTCAGTGGACCCAGTTCAAAGGGACTTCAATCTGTATGTCACAGCTACCAACCAGTCCACAGTTAAACTGGGCGTCTTGTGCGAATTTGCTGGTAGAGGATTGAAGGCTGCAGTTAGTGAGCTGGTCTCTCTCCTCTCTCTCTCAGTGCCATTCTCTCTCTCTCTCTCTCTCTCTCTCTCTCTCTCTCTCTCTGTCTCTGACCTGGTTAGAGTCTCCAGGAGGCCTCATCCACCATGCTCTAGGCTGTGCATATGAATCTCATTGGATTTGTTTATACTTTCAGCTTTGTGAACAAAAAAATAGGGTACCTCACCTTCAAGCTTCTGCAGAAAGAAGGATTTAAATTCCTATTCAAAACAGAGCTGATTGTAATTGGGAAAAATTCTCCTCCCTGAGGCGCTTTGAGTCAATTAATTGGGTTTTTTGAAATGTTAATAGAGAATTTTTTTTTTTTTTACCTTTATGGGTTTTTTTTTAGGAAGTGATTCAAGAAAATTGCTGGGCTATTAACCAAGTTAATTCTGGGGCCACAGGGGCCCCAAGAGTTGAATGGGTTTGGGGATGGCTGAAATGCAAAACATGGATAACTTAGCAATCATATCAGGAAAAGCCTCCATTTGATTAAAAGACTACTTTCGCACTGGCGCACGCACCTGTATGTGAGTGCGTGTGAGAGAGAGTGGGGGTAGGCAGAGACAGAGACTGAGACGGGGAAGGAGCAGGTGATGAGAACGCTGCTGTGATATTGTTATTTGGAAATGAGAGACATAGTCTCAGTGGTTTTGTAAATCTGGTCAACGCCAAAGCAACCCCTTTGTAAACTTGAAGGTATGTAAAATGGAAAGAAAATGCAGCGAGAATATATTCAGAGGAACTGACGCCCTCTAACTTATGGAAAATGAAAGGAAAGATGGAGGGAAGGAAAGAAAGGAGGGAGGGAAAAAAGACAATTAATGAGAAACCAAATTCAAGAGGAGAGAGCTCAGGCACTGAGAACTGGGAGCTGTGACTCTGGTTCAAGTTATTTCCAGACCCCCAGGGAGTCCTCAACACGTTTAAAGATAAAGTGAAAGTAACTGGTGAATTAACGTCAGTATGTACGTGCTGTTTAATTTTAGTCTCAACTGTGAGAGAGCGGAAAAATTGTTTTCAAATTCTCTTTGTGCTCTAATCTTTTAGGTCCCCATGAAAATCCTAAACATGCTTTTCCTTCCCATGATTAACACACACATGCACACACGCACCCACACACATCCCACAGTAATGAATGGAGCCAAACACACGTTTCGCCATTCATTTTTTTTTTCTCATATAGCTCAGGCTTCTGTTCCTGGTACTTTGAAAACAAGTAGCCAAAGCTGAATGAAGTGAGCAGCAGAGCCAGAGCTGGGCAGGCTTCACAGGACACTCTCCCACTGGAGCAGATGGCTATGTAAACGAAGTGCTCAATTCGACTGCAAGGAATCCTTCCATTCATCTACCGAAGATTGGAAATGGCATGACTGGATTAATTAAATATTTTAGTAAGCAGGGAGGCTCCATTTACCCACGATGGATTTCTATTTGTAGAATGTACATCACCGGTAAGTACGCTGTGCGTGGGCTCCATGGAACACAACCTCCGCCTTCACGATGTGGCTCAGAATGGACCCCAGGCTCATCAGCCCAGCGACAGCCAGTGACATCGGGGCCTCACTGACAGATGGCTACATTAGCTGCACGCTGATGTAGGAAAAGCTCCAGAGAGAGCCCACACTGCCTGGATCTAGAGCGTGGTACGAGAAGGAAGCCACACTAAAATGCATTGCCGGGAAGAGACAAAGCTGACAGGAAGCCATAAAAACTGAAGAGATAAGAACTGAATTCTAACAGCTATGAAAACCCACAGCTAACACACTCGGTGGTGATAAACTAAAATGCTCCCACGCAGGTCAGAAACCAGTCCCTCTCACCATTCTTCCTCAGCATCGTCCTGGAAAGTCCTACTTTTTGCAATAAGACAAGAAAAGGAAAGACAAAATACACAGATTGGAAAGAAAGAAATAAAATTGTCATCGTTCACAGATGACATGACTTTCTATGTAGAAAATATGAAAGAAGCAACAGAAAAACTTCTGGAACAAATAAGTGATAATAGCAAAGTAGTAGGATACAAAAGTCATTTTCCTAAATACCAGCAATGAACGAGTGGAATTTGAAATTTAAAATGTGGTACTCTTTACAAAGAGCACATGTATATATAAATATTTAATTTTTTACAACCAAAAATTAAATATTTAGATATGCATCTAACTATGTACAACCTATATGAGAAAAATTATAAAACTCTAATGGAAGGAATTAGAAAACTAAATAAATGGAGAGATAGTCCATGTTCATGGATAGGAGGATTCAATATTGTCGAGATGTCAGTTCTTCTCAACTTGATCTATAGATTCAATGCAATCCCATTCGAAATCTCAGCCAATTACTTTGTGGCTCTAAAGACTAATTCTAAAGTATATATGGAGGAGCAAAAGACCCAGAATTGACAACACAATATTAAAGGAGAAGAATAGAGTTGGAGGATTGATGCTACCCAACTTCAAGACTTACGATAGAGCTGCAGTAATCTAGACTATGTGGTATCAGTGAAAGAAAAGACAAGCATATCAATGGAATAGGTTTGAGAGCGAGAAGCAGACCTACAGAAATATAGCAGGCTGTTCTTTATTTATCAAAGGAGCGAAAGCGATACGGTGGAGCAAAGATAGTTTCTTCAGCAAATGCTAATGGAACATATGAACATCTCCATGCAAAAAAAAAATAAATCCAGACACAAACTTTTCATCCTTCACAGAAATTAACTCAAAATGGATCATAGGCCTACATGTAAAACACAAAACTATAACACTCCGAGAAGATAACGCAGGAGAAAATTTAGATGACCTTGGGTATGGCGATACCTTTGTAGATACACACCAAAATCACAATTTGTGAACGAAATAATTGACTAGCTGGAATTCATTAAAATCAAAAAGTTCTGCTTTGCTCTGTTCTGTGAGAGAAAATGCCGTGAGACTGAGAAGACATGCCACCGACTGAGAGAAAATATTTGCAAAATACGTGCCTTATAAAAGACTATTATCCGAATATACAAAGAACTCAGTAAACAATAAGGAAATGAACAACTCAATTAAGAAATAGACAAAAGATCTGGAGAGACACCCCACCAAAGATATATAAATGACAAATAAGCATATTAAAAAAAAATGTTCCACTTCAAATGTCGGCAGGGAAACGCGAATGAAAACAATGATGAGACACCACTGAGAATGGCCATCACACTGACAATGTCAGATGCTGGTGAGGATGCGGAGCCCCAGGAACTCTCACTCATGGCTGGTGGGATGAAATACAGTACTTCCACTTAGAACAACAATTGTGACAAAACTAAACATATTTTCATTATTCGATCCAGCAATCAGCCTCCTTGGTATTCCAAATGAGCTGAAAACGTATAACCTATTACTACATAACAAACCACTCACAAACTTAGTGGCCTACAACCAATGGCTCATTATTTCCCACAGCTCCGCAAGTCAGACGGTCTCAGCTGGGGATTAGGGAGGTCAGTCGTTCTTTTATGTTAACCCGGGGCTCCCAAGAGAGCAAAGCAGAAGCTTCTGTGCCCCTTTAGGCCTTGGCTAGGCTCAGCGAGACACCACTTCCGCTACACCCACTGGTCAAAGCTGTTCTTACCTTTGAATGCACACAAAGGGATGAAAATGATTGGACAGTCTTTGCTCCTCTGTGCTGCCGGCATACAGTGATGATCCCAGGGGCTATGTCACCTGGACAGGTGAGCTGAACTGTCACCTCAGCACATCAATCTGTAAACCAAAAATAACCCCAACCTCACAGTATCACAAGGAAGGCTAGAGCAACACTGAACATGCAGCACACATCCGGTCACAAGAGTCCCATAGGAAGAACGTGCTTTTATGCTCAGCTTTTTGTTTAGGCCTCATAGCACCCTAGAGAGCCTGGGAAGGAACGATAGCTCTGGGGACGAGCCGACAGCCATGCGCACAGGCAGCGGGGTTGACAGGCCTGAACGCACCCCCCAAACCCCACCGGGTGATATTCTCATAGGTGCAGAGTAGGCTTTGCTATTTCAGAAAGCGACCTCTCTACTGGGGCTCAGCTTTTCCACAGAAATCCCTGAAGAGTACGATCGATTCACTTACAGAGCCAGCCACACTCATTAGCACACAGGGTGAGAATCACTGAACCCAGCGGCTTTGTTTGAAAATGAGTTTTCTGAGCCCCAGAAGTTCAGAAGATTCCTGATTACAGTTTCCTCTCCACGGTGACACAGTCTCCTGGTTTAGATCCATTCGGAATTTGGCAGGGCGACTTCCCCGGCCAGGGGCAGTGAAGCTCAGAAGTAGTCGGTTATTGTTGATTTTTAATAATGTCCTCCCTTCTTGTAATCAAATGCAGCCTGATTTGTCAGAAGCCTGGACTCCTTATTTGATATGGCTGTCTAAGGTTTTATGCATTTAATGATCTTTCTAAACAACACAGGAGAAAGTTCCTACTTTTCTATGTCACCATGAATTTACAGGACTCGGTCTGATATGCTTGCCATTGACCCATAGCCCATGACAAAAACCTTAAAGCAGAAAGTGGAAAAGCAGGACTACTAACTGCAAAGTCAGGAATTCACTCGAATGGCCCATGATTCAGAAACACCAACAGTAGATGCGCAAACACAAAACCAAATAAGCAGAAAGCCAAAGCGTCCCAACATTTAAACATCTGCCCATCATGAGAGAAGGCAAAGTAACGGTTACCTCTCACAGTGACTGCTGAGCACACACATCTTGAAGACCTGACACGCAGCCTACGCTCTCTGCTCACACAGCCCTTGGCGTAAGTCAGGCAGAGGGGTTACCTCAATGCACTAGAGGGTGGGTGGCTTCCCAGGACACCTTGCCAAGGGCTGGAAACAGAAAGTTCCCCTGCCTTCCGGAATTGGGGGGCGCGTGGTCCTCTCTGGGCAGCCGGACCTGAAGTGCTGCCGACAAAATGGTACCCATGAGGATCTGGGTTTCGTGTCTTCATTTCCACTATTTTCGTAGCAAAGCATTTAGTGCTCTAGACTTTTAGGGCCTGTCCAGCCAGTCAAAAGTCAGAATCTATTTCGTAAAGGCCTTTGTCACTCGCTCGCTTAGAAGCCGACGTGTTTCTTAGACCTGTCAGAGGAAGACCTGGGAGATGCTTGTCCGATTCAGGCCTGATGCTTCTGGGAGCAGAATCTTAGATGCACGGGACACAGTGAGAGCACTCAGAAGGTTCCAGACGGGCTTGAAAAGTATGCAGGAGGTGACTTCCTGGCAGGGGAAAGCGTAGAGCTGTGAACTGGGATTCAGAAACACAGTTGCATGAGTGCAGGATGGGGTGGATAAATTTAATAGAACTTCCTTGAAAATAATGAGGAGGGGCGGTTAGAGCCAGCTCTACAGTCCGTCTGAGCTTATGGTGTGCATCGTGGGTCAGGTTTAACTTCTCGGGGACCCCAGCAAGGAGCACTGGGTGCTCTGGGTGAGGGGCATAGCACGTGGCAGCCCCCTTCCTGGACATGGGAGACCCCGTGACTGGCCATTATGTGCAGAAACAGGCCCCGGGAACTGGACTGAGTTTTAGGAATAAATGAGGATCTGTTAGTATTTAGCCCAAAGAAGAAAGACATAATAAGAGGGACGGAATAGAGGTTTCAGGTACGTGAAGGGCACGTGAACGTTTTCAGATGGCCGACAGTTACAGAGGTGCAGTGGGCTGAGCGGCGTGTGGGCCCAGCCACAGTCCCCGAGGGCGCCGAGCCCTGCGGACGGAGCACTCTGTGACGCCCTCCGCCTCCCGCCCCCGGGTCACAGTGCTCAGCTTTCGGACAGCCGCCCGTTCAAACCGACCTCGTGAAGCCACGGAGAAGGCAGTTCGGTTCTGAAAGATTTTTAAAAGGAAAAGACAACTACCAAACCGCACCGGCCGAGGGGAGCCACGCGCTACGCGGTCGCCAGCCGAAAAGCAGTTGCGCTGGGGGCGGTGCGGGGTGGCCCAGCAGGTCCCGGGGTTCAGGGCTGCGCCCCTCCTTCCTCCTGCTGCCCGGGGAGCCACGGGCGGCGGGGTCCCGCGGTTGTCGCACAGACGGGTCTTCACACCGGCCGGGCAGGGATTAGGGGCTGCATGCCGACTCCCCACCTTTGCATCGGTTTCTGCATTTCTGCTCTAAAATTCATGATTGGAGATGCTCTCCACACTCCCTCGCAGGCAGTGACGGGCGCGCTTAATTTGTAAGCGTTAGCAGAATAAAACGCTGTTGCAGAAAGTGTAATTGGATCATCTCTGTACTTTATGTCAGCATGTTAAAGGGTGCGCCGTGTTTTCAGCGCGGCCTGACCATGTAAGAGCTGGGGCAGGCATGACAAATAATAGCAGAGTCAACTTTTTACTGTTGCCCTCGGAGTCGCGCGCGCGCGTGCGTGTATGTGTGTGTGCGTGCATGCACACCCGCTTTGCCAAGGCACTAGTCATGAAGTAGGCAAGCTTTAAGATCTGCTAAGAAGCATAATGGCTTTCAAACCTTTCTGACATTAAAATGTTCTATAATCACCTTCCATTAGCAAAACCAGAGAAAAGCCTGGCTTTGGTGCAAAGCACAAAACTCATTTGCCTTCCTCTCCCGCTGCCTCCCCCTCCCGCTGCCTCCCCGCTCCAATAATGTCCTTGTGCCTGAAATATTCCAGACCTTTGGGCTCTTAAGGAAGGAAATTAGTCTAGTATTCTTTTTCGTCCTAAGAAAAAAGTTCCAGATTTCACAGCTAACAATGATTGGAAAACAGCTAAGTTTTCCATAATTATGTTATATAAAAACACTAAAGAAAAAGGAAGCCAGTTCTCTCACTTGATGCCTGAGGACACTGGGCCTACTTTTCCTCGCCCATGCCAAATGCACCGAGAATTCCAATTCCCTCTGACCACCAGATGGTAAAAGGAATGCAAACAGATGAACACACCACAAAGCTTACAGATCTGGAGACGTTTAGCAGGGACACGAAAAGGCCGAGGCAGGAAACCATAGCTGTCATCCTGGATCTAAAGAACCGTCCTGTGCGGAAGAGAGCAAACTAGTTGTCTGAGCAGAAAGGACAGAGGGACAGTCTATGGCACTGTTTGCAGGAAATCCTATCTAGCATTTTGTGTTCCAGCTCATAGTTCTTGAAAGCCCGTCCGTTAAATGACATGGGTTCTGTGTTGCTAGTTATAGAATATGCTCTTGAAAAAAAAAAAAATCAGTGAAGAAATATGTTTGGGAAAGTTGCAAAACACATCCTCACATTTTCTACATCACAGCGCATTTTTAAAATTTGGGAAGACGTTAAAGAACCATGAAATAAAGCAAACACTGGACTTTAATGCCATGTTTTCCAACTGACCCTATAATTTCTGTTTACCCTATTATAGCGATATTTCTTTGACCTAGGGTTGCAGTAGACACACTTTTAGAAAACTGAATTACAGAAAAACTCCAAATGCTTTATCCTGGCTTTCAAATTCAGAAAGAGCTGGTCTCTCCCTTTTAGTCTTTATTTTCTGCAACATTCCATCATTCCCAGTTTCGATAGCTTTGCTGTTAATGCATCTTCTACCTGGATCATAGAACTTCGGACTGGAACCTAACGCCTCCATGTGCGTAAACCTTATTCCATTCTTTTTCAACGAACGGTTACTGCATATTCCCTGCTCAGGCTCCAAGAGCTCAAGTCATTTCCCAAGGTTAACACAAACAGCAAGACACAGAGCCCAGTCTCAAAGCAGGCTGATGGGACGACAGCCTGAGTGGCAGCCTCTCCCCACCTGAGGAGAGAGGTCCAAAGGTCCAACTCACCACCACTGCTTCTCATGACGGGGCCGTGCAGAGGGTACTCAGTATGGACTTCGCCGGAGATCAGAGCCTCTAGAATGTTCCAGAGTGCAAGCCTGGCACCATGTAAGGCAGTGTACGTGTCATGGACCAGAACCAGCCCTACTGGCCATGAAGAAGCCAGCGTCATGTTGCTAACGGCTTATGAAACCAGCCACACGTCAGGGAGCTGGGGGCCAGCCCTAGGCCCTCGGCCCATGCGCCCTGGAACTGCAGCCTAGGGAGACTCAAGCAGAGAACCCGGTGGCCATGCTCGGTCTCCAAACCAGCAGAATCCATGAGATAATAAACATGTCTTCTTTTCATAGCTATTTGCAGTAATTTGTTATTCAGCAATAGGACGCGAACACATTTGGCCTTTTCAAATAACGACTCTTGAGATTCCGTTCCGTGTTTTTTGAGCGCACACTGTGGTTCATGGTTCAAATACTGTCTTAGACGCCTGAGTGTTAATGAGCAAACGAGACCGTGACTCCTGCCGTGTGGCTCTCACTAGGTAGAGCTTGCAGAGACCCCCAGGGGTCGCCTTAGGCGTCCTCCTCCCATCCCAGCTTGAGTTCATTCAGCTCGAAAAGCTCATTCAAGCCGCGATGCTTCTAAGATGTATGACTTGGGGCAAGTGACTTAGCTTCTCTGAGCTTTCTCGTCCCTAAAGCAGCAAGTATTTCGTCTGTCTCTCAGGATCTTTGAGAAGATTAAACCAGGACATAAACGAGGTGCTTCCAGCCAAGTCATCCCTCCGCGGAGTTCCTGTTCCTCTTGCCTGAAGAATTTATGGTCGTCCACGTGTGTGCGAAGCCGTCGCTCTCCTCACTTTAGTGAAAAGGTCCATAGCTGTCGTGGGGCACGTTCCCTAGAAGCAGACCTGCCTGCAGAGTTGGCGTGAAAGCGATGTCTTAGGAGTGTCGCTCGGAAAAGCCATTAGGTTAGTGGAGATGGGGAAGAGGAAAGGGGAGAAGGCAGAGTTGGACAATATCAAGGAAAATATTGCGGAGGGGAACCTTAGCTTAATTCCACAAGGATATACCGGAGATCGAGCAGGCGACAGGTTAGATCTGTCCTGAGCGGAGAGGAAAGAGCGGGGGATGTGTCTGCTGCACACGCTTTGGCCGTCGGTCACAGGCTGCCGCCGCGGGAGGTCAGGTTCCAGACCCCTGACGGGGGGCGTCCACGCGCACGGACAAACTGGTCTCAGTAGCCGAAGACAGATGCTCACCCAGAGAAGGGGTGTCGGTGTGGGGGACGAAGCACAGAGCTAGCGGGTGGCACGAAACCACAAGGGCGGGAGGAAGCAGAAGGCCTGACATGTCCCCTGCATGGCCAAGGAGGTCCAGCCGCCGAGCACACAGCACTGGAAAAACCTGCAGCTTTCTAAGGAGTGTGACTGCCTTCTAAGTACGCTCGTAGACAGTCACGTGTCAAGTGGGATCACCCAGATGGAGCGTGAATAGGCATCATCAGAGGAATAAGGAAAAATCCCACGCCTTTGATAGCATTTTGATGTCATAAAGGTTTTTCAAAAATAGCATCTGAGTCCTCGCGATGGGCCCTCTGGTAGATGTTACCTGTACCCCTGCTTTTCCGGCAGGGAGACTGAGGCTAAGGTAAGTTGCGAAGCTTGCCCAAGATCACGGCACATTCTAGAAGCCAACCCGGAACTCAAGGCCTGGTCTCCTAAGTCCATTCATTTTTCTAGTAAACGGTCTACTAGGTATTGAGCACAAGCCAGGTAAATCTCGATCGTTAGGGGCCATGGCAAGCGTGGTGAGAATCCTGGTCGCAAAGTCTACGAGGAAGCCGTGAGCGAGGCCCCGGGCTTCATCACGGGGTCTGCGGACAAGGCGCTCGGGCTCGCCGCTGCCCTCCCCTGGCCACGTAATTTTCATGAACTCCTCGGAATGTATGCCACTGCCATTTGCTTACAGGTTGGAAGAAGGCTGCGACCCCGCCACACTTCCTAAGGGTCACAAACTGTAATCTGTTCATTGCCGCACGTACGACGCCAACCTAAAGTGCTAAGAACGGATGGGAGGGCACAGCAAACACAGCATCTCAACAAGCTGTTTCGATGGCATTTTCATCAACCTCCGGTATTTTCAGTCAATGATTGCCGTGAGGTATGTGCTGGACCAATGCATTCTCAGTCATGTATAAATCCTTTACTTATGAGGCCATCATGTCATTATTAATAATCACGCCAGAGTCCTTCAGAGCTGGCGGCAGTCACAAGAAGAACTTCGGAAGGGCCAATGCTTCTACTGAGAACAGTGTAAACCAGGAGAAAAACCGTCCCCATGTTCACTTACTTCAGAAAAGGCGACATATCACAGTACAAGTTTCCCCGAGGAAGCCAAGTGCCTGTGACCTTGAGTGACCTCAGCGTTTGCGTTCTTTCAAGTGCGTGTCGAGTAACTCTCACAGACCAGAAAATGGACAGGACGAAGAAGATGCAGAAACGAGCGAGGCCGGGCCGCCTCCGTGAGCCGGCACTGTAGTCCAGCGAGGAGAGGGACACGTGGCTTCTTGAAAAGCCCAGTAGTCGGCTCCGATAGAGACCCGCCTGAGGGGCAGCTGGCAAACCAGGATGGGCTCCTATCCCAGTCCGTGCATCCAGAAAAATCTTGAGACAAGAGAAACCGGAGCAGAGTTTGAATGGAAAAGTAGGAATTAACACATAAGAAGGAAGAAGAAAGTCTGAGGTCACCAGGATGGGGATTATGGTTCTTCCTCACATTATAGATGAGGAGATGACTCAGAATCCTCCACAGACGTGAGTATTGTGTATTCCCAGGCTCGGGAGGAGCTGGGCTAGGGAAGCAGAGCTGGGCTCCTGCGACAGCCATGTTGTGCGGAGGTCGAAGGCCACCTCCAGTCTCCAGGTGGGTGACAACATCGTGAGGGAACCAACGGCCATTCCCAGAGCAGCAGGGTCTAAAGACACGGGCACCGACAGACGGTGCGGAAATGCCACAAACCCGTGCTATAGGAAGGAACTCTGAAGGGCCTCAGCTTTAGGAGACCTGGGAAACACGGGGGCCCCCCACAAATCGTTGTTGGCACGTCCGAGGGAAGGAGCTCACTCTGCGTACCCCTAAAGGGCCGCCTCTGAGCTTTGCAGGGTCACGAGTTTGCTCGCAACAGAAGAGACATTTGGGTTCCCAGCAGTAGACCCTGTGGAGTGACTATGACATGCTCGCCAGAGAGACTGGCAAGGCAGAGGCGAAGCAGGAAGTGGTGGAAGAAGCCAGGTGAGGAGACAACCTCAGCAGTGGCAGCTTCGTCTTGGTCCCCTGGGGATGTGGGGTGCGTCTCACCCACAGTTGGACTCCTGCGTTCCTACACCTGTCGGCCTCTGCTTACGGCCACTGGACAGGCACTTCGGCTCTCAGGCGGGCAGAGTAGCCATGACGAGAGTTGCATTGTGGGTCCTTAGATCCCAAGCACACACATGTGACCACAGAATGGTGAGCAAGAAAGGCCCCAGGGGATTCAGGCTGAGCACTGACACCGTGCGCCACCAGGTCAGTCGCAAATGAGCAGAGCTGCTTAGGGAACGTCGTGTTCTTCTCGAAATGTCACCCGCAACTGCAGCAGCTCCTGTTGGCATCAGCAGCTTAGAGATCAGGAAGCTGGGACAAACGGCGACTGCGTGCCACAGCAGGGATCCAAACCCGGACTGCATGACTCCAGGGCTTCTGCTCAACCACTCGGCCAAGTGTCCGGATACATCACAAAGAGAAATCAGATCAGGCATGTAAGATGCTCAGCAGAGTGCCTGGTGCGTGTCCTTTACGAATAAAAGTGACTGTTTTAAGCAGGAAAGATTTTAGAAGTTTGAAGACGAAGCTTCGATATATCACGATAATTCATTTCATTGATTTATCCATTAATCGGGCACCATTGAAGCCCCGGGTGTCGCGTCAGGCCCTGCAGATGGTGGCGTGCACAGTCAGCCCTGCTGCTGCCCTCATGAAGCATATATGATTCTCAAGACCTTCTCCCATTTGAATTCCGACATATTAAGAAAGGTGAACTACCAAAAAGTGTTTAAGAAAGCTTAAATTAATAAGCGTTAGGGTACACAATCCATTTAAAAGGGTTGGATTAATCTGGAAGTTGTATAATCACATGAGGCAGAACCAGAAAAATCCAGCGGTTTAGTCAATTTTTGAATTCCTGTATTGAAGATAAACATTAACTAAAAAGTGAGGCTTTTAATCCAGATTTCTCTATTCCACAAGCTATGCTCTTTCTACCATGGCAGCATGACAGAGGCACAGGAAAACAGCATCAAAAGGGGTGTCATAGGGAGGGCTGGGTACCTGCTTGATGCCACATCGAGAAAGATTAATGGAGGAAAACAAAGAAAGCCAAAGAAGTTAGCGGTGGGGTGGATGGCTCGGACTGCGGAAAAGGCCCTTTGTCGATGATGTATTGGATGTGAATTTGACCAGATGATTCTTAAGGCAACTTTGCATTCTAAAATTATATATAAAACTATATATATATAGTTTTCATATCTTCCCAGGCACCCACACTACATGTGGCACTTCCAGACTTATGGGGTGGGGGAGTTGGGGTAAAGACGGGGAGGCCCAGAGATAATTCGGGCCCAAATCTCCATTTGCGCCAACACCGTGTTGCCCACCTGCCTGGTCTGAGGTCGCCCCCAGGAAAGGAAGAGGTTTTATTGCTGCTGGTGGGTAAGTAACGAGTTGCCGAGCTTGAAGGTGCTTTGTTTTATTTTCTCTGTCAGGACCGTGAACGGTTTGCAAGGCTTGTGGCTTGCTGTCTTACGCAATTCGCTTCTGTCTAGGTGACCTCGCTGAAGTTCTCTAAGCAGGACGTGCCACTCCGTCCTCCGGGGCTTCTCATGCTGTTCTTCCTGCTGAGATGCCCTCCGCTCCCCTTCTCTTGCTTACCTCTTACTTTCCTTCAAAACTCAATTTAGGGGTCGCCGCCCCCTGACTTCCTCCCACCCCACTGGCAGGCCCCCCTCTCCTCTGCTGGGCTCTCCCAGAACAGCCAGCGCCTGGGTTACACGGACCCGTCCGCCTGTCTCCCCCACCAGAGTGCGGCGTGTCCTCCGATCTCTGTGACGCCGCGCTAGCTCGCCGTAGATGCAGATAGACGCTTGGCAGCCGAGTGAGTGTCAAGGACTTTACTTCCGCGTTCCTTGTCCTGGCAGCACAGCACGCATCCGGGGACGAGGGGGTGCGTTGGTGCTGTCCGGGACTGTCTGCCGCACATCCAAGTGACATGATCCCAAGGGCCGGGAATGCTCACGTGCGTTTTTCTGAGAACCACAGGGACACACAGACATTTGAAGAGCACTTGATATGTGCTGTCGAGCTGTTTAGGAATCTCTGTTCCCACCTACAGGACTGCCTCGGATTTTGCAAAACGATTTTGGTGATTCTATTTTATAGCTCGTTAAGCAGCTGATATACGTCAAGCATTGCACTGAAACCCGTTCCAGCAGATATTTTCATCCTCGACGAGGCAGCCCCTCTGATCTGGACCTCCCAGGTTGGAGAGGACTGTCTCCCACGGGCTGGCACGTGTCACTGTTCAAGGGCTCAGGCCTCATTTCTCGGACACACCAGAGCACAGCAATATCCTACTGAACTGTTTAACTTCAACAGCCTCAGAAAACAATCTTAATGGTGTGTTGAGGCCTTTCGTTGTCCTGGTTCACTAGTTATAAGTGGACTTCAATATGCATTTAATCAAAATACTCAGCTGCATTCATTTAAAAACACAACCCACAAAAAGCAACTAAGTGGGCCCCTTACCTCCCTGCTAAGAAAACACAGGAGAGATTTCACTAGAATTTAATTTTGCAGAAAACTAAAAGCCCCTGGAATCAGCTCTTTGTAATACAAATGTTAGCTTCATTTTTTTCATATTAAGGAAAGCTAATAAACAAGTTTATCTAAACAGATGAGGGACAAGGCTGAGGAGAGCAGACGGGTGACAGGCCACCTGACCTCACCCGCCTCAGGTTCCCGTGGGTCCGTGTTCACTGCAAACCCTCAAAGTTGACTCAGAAATCAATGCGGTAGAGAGTAATCACCCTCTCTTCAGAAGCAGCAAGACTCACTAGACAGAGTTTAGGTTTTAGAGTCAGATTTATAAGTTAAATGACATTGGAAAATTATTTTTCTCAAGGCTTCACCATCTTCATCTTTATAGATAGCAAAATTTGCTACATGGGTTGAACTGTGACCCCAAAATATTCATATGTTGCAATCTTGTTCACAGGCTGACGTTCCTCAGGACCTCCGCATGGGACCTTTTAGAAAATACGCTTATCATAGAAGTGGTTACTTAAGAAGGGGTCACACTGGAGTAGGTGGACCTCTGAGCCAGTATGGCTGGCGTCCTTTTAAGGAGTGGAAATTTGGACACAAATTCACACAGGAAGAACGTCACGTGAAGACGAAGGTGGAGATCAGGGTGCTGTGTCTAGAAGCCAAGGATCCAGAAATTCCGAAGATGGCCAGCAACCCGCCAAAAGCTAGGAGAGAGGCGTGAAGAGGATTCTCCCTCACAGCCTCAGAAGGAACCGACCTTGCTGAATCTTCGATCTCCTTCCAGCCTCCAGAATGGTGAAACGATGCATTTCTGCTGTTGCAGTCCCCGTGGACTAATACGGGGTTATTCTAAAGGTAGTGCGGGATGACGTCTGCAGACGCATCAAGCTCTCGACGGGGGAACAGCAGCTGTTTACAGAGGCCAGTTCCCATCTCTTCGTTCTGGCCAGGACATGGCTCACAGAGACGCTGACGTGGATGCAGCGGGAGTGAGCCTGATATCGATACCTGCATTAAATACATGAACGATTCTGCAAATATGAATCGAGTACTTATTGGCTTATGCAGCTGATTGTCTGAACAAGTCCTTTTTACTCTTTTTCTCTAAGAAACACTGCACCAGGTAACTTTCATCAGATCTTCTTAATTCCAAAAAGAGTCCTTTGAAAGTTGCTTCTAGTTGGGCAAAGGTGACACGCGTAGGCCTTGCTCTATGGAGGAGCGCTATGGGGACATGGGGCACTTGAAAAGGGCGTCCCCTCACAGGACCCCCGTCGGTACAGCTGGTCATTGAGGAGAGGGTGTGACTCCAAACGCGTGAGGCAGCCTTTGGCCGGCAAAAGAGCGAGACACAGACCCTTTTCATTGTGTGGTTCAATATGGTTAGAAGCGTTTGGATGGCCTGGGAGGGCCGTGACAAAGGTCTTGGGCGGGCAAGTCATCGCGGCCCCCAAGTGTAAATTGTCATGGGAAGGGAGGACGGACGGCAAGCAGGCTCGCCACCGCCTGAGCGAGCTCTGATCACGCATGCGTGTGGTGGCGGGGGCTGGACACGCTCCGTGTGGAGGCTCTCCCGTCTGGCAGGCATGACTGGCAAGGAGGACTCAGCGTGCACGCGGGCCACAAGGGGAGTTGCTGAGTTGGGGTCCAGTCAGTCGCGTGGGTCCCACATGCAGCACCTTCCAGAGACAGTTAATGTGAGTAAACACCGAGAGCCAGTCTTGGCACGAAAATAAGCTCCTGGCACTAATGTGGACAGAGGCGATCCTCATTCGCGGATGACGAGGGCCATCCGTCACCCTCATCCGGGCTTCGAAGCCGCTTCCGTGTGTCGTCCCCACCCCAGGGCAAGCTCTTTATTCCTTCAGTGATGCTATTTTACAGATGAAAAAACCGAGGCCCATGGGTGTGAAGTCATTTGCCCACATCACGCGGGGAGTAGGTGGGACAACTGTGAAGCAGGAGAGGTGGCTCGGGGGTCTCGCTCGGTCCTCTAACCCCTGCTGCATGACCGGGGCTGCCGGTTGCTGCCACTGTCGTTAAGAGTTGGAGGAGGTTCCCTGGGCTGGTAGAATCTGCAAAAGCCAATTCTTTCTAACTTGTGGGCAGGGGTGATGAGAGAAATGCATAAAGAGGTGACACGTATCAGGGCAGTCGGCCAGAGAACGCACGCAGGGACAGATCGTGCCCCGAGGCCAGCTCGTAAATGACGCTCCTCCGTGCAGTATGCTGAGTCACAACGCGGCCCCACTGCTGTCAGCCCTGATTAAGCCAGACACGTTTTCAGTAGCGCTGTCCAAAGGCTTCTGGAATTGACTGCATGACGGGAATCGCACATACGCGGCCGAATGAGCAAAACTACCCGCACCCTCCCAAACACAGAGCCTCCGAAGAAAACGCGCTCATGATGCGTGCGCTGTCCAGACGAGGAACAGAGTGCGAGCCGAGACGTCGCTTCGTCGCGGGGAGAGGTGGCACGGCCCCTGGAGGTCACGGAACTGAGAGAGCGGAAGGGACTGGAGCGGTACTGCAGCCGGCCCCTCCTGTTCGTCGTGAGTTGTCAGTCGCCTCTCCTCCTCACACGCCAATAACACTGAAGCCCCCGAAACGAGCACGGTGACACTTGCGTGCTCCGCGTTCACCGCACGTTGAAACGAACAGACGAAAGGTAGAAACGACAGCTGTCGCTTGAGGGGCAGCAACTAGGTGCTAGCCGTAGGTTGGGATCTTGTCATCGTTTCTCATTTTTAATCCTCGGAAATACTCTGCGAGTGCGTCGCTCCGTTTGTCGGAAGGGAACTGAGGTCCAGCGGGGTCACTAAATGGACCAAGGCCCCAAGCCCACGGCGGCCGCGGCGTGCCCAGGGCCAAAGCCACCTGCGTCCTTTTGACCTTGCTGCTTTCTCTGCGGACGAGCTCGGGGCGTCGCCCTCTCTACTAGGAGGTGGTGGCCCAGATGAGACCCAGGGGTTGGGGGCAGCCGACGTGCAGCCGCAGGGAGGACGAGCACAGGCCGCAGAGGAAGGCGCAGTCCTTCCACAGATGTGACCTTCCGCCCGGTGCCGGCCAAACGAGTCCGACCTGCGACCTGCACCCTCGCTGATCTGGGTTCCAGCCGTCGGCGCGTCGTGCGTCCGTGCGCCATGCGTCCGTGCGCCGTGCGTCCGTGCGTCCGTGCGTCCGTGCGCCGTGCGTCCCTGCGCCCTACGTCCCTGCGCCCTGCGTCTCTGCGCCCTGCCACGCCCCGTGACGTCACGCTCATCTGCCGTGACGTCAAGGGTTTGCTTAACACCTTGCAGCCGGTGAGCTGGGTTGTCCCCGGCTGTTCTCAGCAGCGTTTCACAGTCTTACGCAAGACAAAATGCTTCTTCTTCACTTACACACCGGGAAGGGCTGTGATTCGCATCCTACATCCTTCACCAAGTCTCTAGAGTCTTTTAAGACCAAAAAAAAAAAAAAAAACCCACCAAAGCTTTCCTTTATTATTATTTATTTATTTATTTATTTATTTTTGCCTCACAAGGGTCAGATCTGTCTTGAACAGATCTTCAAAAGTTAATCACATGGAAATTGTTATGCCACTATGTCTTAGGTCACCAACGACATCATATCACAAAAACGAGAACAGGACACCCAGTGCCCAACAGCCGCCCCTGAGAATCGAGGTGCTGAAAGGCTAATCAGCAGCCTCGGTATCACATTAGGCTGTGGCACAGAATTTTAAAAAATGTACTGTAGAATTTTAGAGATCCAGAGGCCCTGAGAAGCAGTCTAATCCAATTATCCTGCTGTCACAAGTGAGAAAAATTTGAGGCTTTCAAGCGAAGACATCAGTCTGTAAATCCCTGGTTTACTATATTTCTGTGTGACTTTACATAAAATGCTTACCAACTTTGTCCCTTCTTCTTAACTGGCTGGTGGAGGTGAATGCCAGCATCCCCAGGGATCCCGTGAGTACTAAGGGTCCCGTTTCTGTTTTGCTGACCCCTGTGTCCCCAGCCCACAGCTCAGCACCTGATACATAACGCGAGTTGCTATGCACAGGTGGTTAAAGTACAGGCATGAAAGCCTAGTCCCCCTCCTGTAAATGACTCCTCTGAAGTCACAGGATAAGTCGTCGAATCGAGACCAGAATCCGAAACTGAGTCCTTGCCTGATGAGTTAGGAATGGAGGAAAGCAGGCTGAGGAACGGGCCAAGGGCACACAGCTGGGAGAGATCGCGCTCTCCTCGGCCTGGCGTAACCTGAAACTATCACCTGTTTTTCCAAGATGAGAGAAATACCCAAGTCAGACATTCCCTTCCCCAACTCCACCCATCACGGGGGCGTGGAGGGAGAACATGTGGGCACAGCTGACCACCCCCCGCCGGCGAGTTCGCCCCAGGTGCCCACCCCCGTGGGTCACAGTGTGCCTGTCCATGACTAAAACCCAGCTCGTAAGCAGGAACGAGCTTCTCACAGGTAAATAAGAAAGCGGACACCTACTGAGAAGTTCGAGATGCCATGTGAGTCCTTTTATACTTACAGATTCATCTTTCAGTGACAGGTAGAGATATTTTATGCACGTTTCCAGCTTCTGTGGAATGCTGTCATTGGCTTGACTTTCGAGGCCCTGCGGCTCTGGCTCCAGGCAGCCACAGTGAACTACATCCCGTGTCGACCCCCACCCATGAGACTGGCTCAGCTGCTCCCGGGCTCGGGGTCTGCGAGCTGTGAGCCCTCGTTAGTAGCCCCTCCTTTATGCTCCCGTGAGACGAGGTTTGCTCCGAGACCCAGGCCGCTGCCTCCACCCGCATTCGATTAGAGTTCACCATACGCGCCTTCGCATCCTCCATCCATTTCCGAATCATAGCCACACGGAAGGTGTGTGGCCTGCTCGGTGCCCTGAGCATGAGTGGAGCCGCATGGAGGTTTCTGCTGGATGTCACCTCTCCCCACCATCACTTCCCACGTTCTACTTTTTCTAAAATCACAAGCCCTAGTCCAGCCATAGGACGAGCTCGCTGTGAACAGCTTTCTGTAAGCTTTCTCCTCGCTTCGCCACCTGACCTGGCAGAAGCATGAACACATTATGCGCATAGAACCCCTCACCCCACGCACTAACCCTGGGCGTGTTCTTAACCCTTAACCCTCCTAGCCGACTGCTCGGATGTTTGCAAGAAAACCAAAATACTCAACTGAGTATGGTTGAATCCAAACTTTGCCCCCTCTGCGTAGGTTGACCAAATAACAACTACGTCATCACCACCGAGACATCTTTATGAGTGAAAGGGGACATTATAACATTGCTAAGACAGCAGACATGAAATGTTACTTTCCTAGAGGAGGGTGAATCTGAGGTACGTTTTCCAGGAATATATAAGAAGAAAACACGGAAGAAAATTGTGGAGAATGAGGGTTTGAGTGGATATGCAGACCCTGGGCCACGCTCCGGTGTGGAGGCGGGAGGCGTGGGCCACTCCGATGTCCTCTGTCAGTGATCTTGATCCAGGCTCCTGGGCTTCTGCTCCAGGAAGTGGGGACGTTAAAGATGAACAGATGGGTCATAAAACCGCAGTAAGATATTACGACCATGAAATGGCTTATCTCGTCCTCGTGGAACAGGAGATGCACACGTGGGCATCAGCCGTGCCCGCCTGAAGGAGAGCGATGGGCAGGACCTGTCAGAGCCAGAATCAGCCAGTCCAGGTGAGCAGGGGCCAACACTCGTCGACATTTCAAACATGGGGGACACTGGTTGTGCAGAGAGCACCCTGCTCCACATGTGGGGGATGATGGGATGCATAAGAGGCCCTCTGGCGCCCCTTCTCATGGGCCCAGGGACTCCGAAGGGAACTCTGCCTTTCCGCAGTCAGGCAGGGGTGGCCACGACAGAAACACTGCTCGGTCACCGCCTCCGTGCCAATCTGAACTCAGGTTGGTGAGCTGAGGGAGCACTGACTGGAATAGTAAAAGCAAAGGCGGCCCGGGCTGATGGAGTCACGAAACCATCAGCAGCCAAAGACTCATCCTCCAGACAGCCGGCGTTCATGTGCGCTGTTTCATAAGTTTCACTCTAAGTGATTCCAGACGTAGAGAAAACCAGCAAGATTCGTATAAAGCACGCCCGTGTACACTCCATCAGAGCCTGTGGGTCCACACTGGTGTAAATAAGCAAACAAATAAATAATAAATAGGGAGCGGGAGCCCTGCCTTGCAGCAGGTGGCGACCGGAGAGCTGATAAAACGGAGACTCGCGAAGCGGCGGACGTCCTGGGAGCGACTGATTCCGCAAAGGATCGCTGGCGGCCGCTGCTAGTGTTTCACGAGGGAGAAGGAATTGTGACTCCAGCGAGACACCTGGAGGACACCGCCCGACCTGGGCGACAGGTGAGAGGACTGGGACAGTGACCGCTTTGTGCCTCTAGCTGTTTTCTTCACATCGGTGTGGACAGCAGAGCCTCGCTTTATGCACCGGTATCTTAAGCTGTCACTATCACTCTTCACTGACTGTTTGATGCTCAGATTGTCTCGTATTTGTCCAGTGGTATCACTTGTGCCTTTTAATGCGTGACCTTATTCTCTGAGCATTTCCTTGCTTTCCGACACAAGAAGTTTTCGGAAGATAGTGGAGACATCGTCTCTCTTGTTTCCACGTCGTAGTGAAGTAGAGTTTGAAGTCGGGCTAAGTGTATTTGAGAAAGCGTTTCGAATCCTAGACAGCACCATATGGGCGGGGCCTTAGTGTGGGTCTCCTAGACGTTCATGTTCAGATCAGAAACGCAGGGCTGGAAAACGAGAACTGCTTGTCCGAGGCCCAGAAGGAACCGTTTTATAAAACCCCTTGGGAGGGGGCTAGAAGAGCACTTTTCAGACAGACTGCAGTGTAAGTGGAAACAGCGTGAGTCCCACCATGTTCTCCGTGTAGGCTGAAGCTTTGGCTCCTGAGTCTGACCACAACAGCCCAATAAACCGTTTTTATTACAACACGCATACCAGACTCGCCAGACACCCCCACATTTACAGATGGCCATTAATTCTTTTTCCCCTAACGTAGTGCATTCCACTCACACACACACACACACACACACACGCACAATTCTTACTCGTCATAAATTGTGAGTATAGAGAGGCTGCAACACAGTTGAACACTGAGAAATAAATGCTTCTCATTATTCCCTCATTTATTATTTCTTGCAGGATTTAAATATATCTTAAGGAACATCTTTGAAGAAGCCATTAGTTCCCCTATAAGGCTTCAGAACTTCTCAGGGTACTATCCCTCTGTGGTCCCAGAGGCTGCTGGGAAGAAGGGGCCCATGCAATGGAATCCGAGGGGCTGCGGTACTGACATCGGCTTTTGTCATTCCAGGGGTCCCCAGGCATCAAGCAAAAAAGACGTTAAGGGTATTCCCTATACCCAGAATTTTCATATTGAAAATTGCTGTATTTGAGGGAATTTTTAAAGAAAACCATTCCAAGAGAAGAGATTTTATGGACTAGAAAAAGATCAAAATGTAGGTGAGGGCTTTCCAAGTAACCTGTGAGAACCACTGACTGAAGGACGCCATCTGAGGCAGTGCCATTTTGCAGGGGAGAGAGGAAAGCAAGGTGGAAAACGCTTCCAGGATTCCTCGAATGCTTTGGCAACTGAGCAGCGAACGTCACTGCAGAAATCAAGAGGATATTAGAGTTTCTGTTCACCCATTAGACCAGGGGTCCCCAACCCCCGTGCCGTGGACAGTACCGTCCGTGGCCCGCGAGGAGCCGGGCCGCACAGCAGGAGGTGAGCGGTGGAAGAGGAGCGAAGCTCCGTCTGCATCTGCAGCCGCCGCCCGGCGCCAGCGTCACCGCCTCGGCTCCGCCTCAGCGCATCAGGCACTAGATTCCCTGGTGCCACAAAGGCTGAGGACCGCTGCTTTAGACCAATCGTTTTATAAATATGTGCTTGTCGAATGCCTGCTAGGTCCCAGGGATGCAAAAGAAGAGGAAAGCCGCTGTCCCCGCCCGATTGAGAGGAAGCGACAGTTTCACACACGCTAAAAGTCAAGGGTGCCATTGCCGCGACCCGGAAGGAAAGCTGAGCGCAGACGGAGTCTCTGGGGAGAGAGGGGCCCAGAGGGAGTGTCTTGGATGTGGCGATTCATTAACTGAAAGCTTTAGCTAGTGTCCCTCCAAACTTACCGCCACGCGACCGAAGAGAAAACAAGAAGTCTGAGCTCCCTGTGCCCCAGACCCCTTACGAAAGGAGGAGCGAGACTCGCCCCCGGGATCTCTGGACCCAGAGCACATTCTCCCTTCTATAGCCGCGGGGAGCCCCATCCCCACTTTCCTAATCCTCACAAAACCGTTTACTGGAATCTCTGACAAGGGGAGGAAGACAGAGGACAAGAGAAGAACAGAACAAACTGGGCGCAGCGCCCCCCGTCGACGCTGGTCTATGTGCCGGGTAAGGAGGTCGGTACGCGTAGCTTCTCTTAGAAGCGCGATCATGGAGTTGGACGTTGATGTGAGACGTTCGAAGAATAGAGAGGTCGTTTTTGCCTGACATCAGAGAAGGCTCTGGAAAAACGGCAGCTTGAGAATCAGACCTCAGGACCTTGAGGAAGGATCAGAACTTGAACACACGAAGAAGACAAAGACAGCCACAGTGAGATGCCCGCGGCCAGGTGAGCGGGGCGGGGGGCCGGGGGGCGGGGAAGGGCAGCGAGGCGAGGACGCGCGAGAGCCAGGTGCGGGGCCCCCGGAGGCCACAGGAGGCTGTCCACTGTGGTTTGGTGGCAGCGCCATCAGCGCTGCACTAACGGACCCGGGCGTAAGGCCCAGCCTCAGCTCTCTCCCGAGGATGCCAAAAAACACGGTGGGACCAGAGCACCCCACGGGGCAAGGGACTGAAATAACATTACAGCAGGCGACGGGAATTCCTAATTGTGACCCAAGTATATTTTAAGACATTTTTCACAGTGAATGCTTTGTCAGGAGTTGCTCAAAAGGGATTGCATGAAATAGATGAAGCAGAAAATTACCCAAACTCTGAATCAGTCGGAGCAAGGAACAGATTTTAATAGATTTGGCCAAAAGAGCAAGACTAAGTGACGGCAGATATATTCAAAGTATATGCTAAATGCTAAATTATTTCTATTAGAAGATACAAATTTTGTGATATTTAGTCCTTTTTTTTTTTTTTTTTTTAGTGTCAGCAAATCTTTCAATATCTGTAAAATGCCAGGAGGTATTTATCGTATTAGATAGAGATACAAAGGTGCATAAGACAAAAGCTTTCATTTAACCAGCTCGCAGTTGAGTAGGGACACGTACAACTTTTAAAAGACCAGTTTAAAATGGCGGACTGAGGCGGTGGGGTGCCACAGGGAGAAAGGGACCTGCACACTCACCTGAACTTGGCCTTCTGCCCTCACACCCCCCAGTGAGAAGGTCCGTGAGATGAATATAATGTTACGAGGCATTTCAATCTCGCTTTGCCTCGACACTTCAGGCAATAACTGTATATATGTTTCAGTTTGCAGTGTCTTCTCTTTATAATTCTTATAGAATGGTGGGTGAAAAATTAGAAATAATGCGAAAGTAAGAGTCAGACCAAACCAGAAGAGGTTTCGCCAGAGAGGCCCCTAATGAGGCATATGGCTTCAGACCAATGACTGACCTCGTGAACCCCGATCCCGTCACCTACAAAAGAAAGGCAAGGTCAGTTCCCTGTGGCACTGACGTGGACATTAGTAAAGGAATCCATACAGGGTCTGGACCTGAGCCCAGCATGTAATAAGTGCTCGATTCATTGCAACTACGGTCACTAAATAATGATTATTTTTCACCTGAAGGGACAATATCTGAGGACATCTCCAATTATCCGGAAACCTGTGATGGAATTGCCAGGGCAACATAGACATATTTTACAGTAGAATAGAAAGTCCACATAGCGCATGCTCAGGAAAGCAAAATCTATGCACACGCACACACACACACACTCAAACACACACTCTCACACGCAGAGGCAGCCATCATCAGGGGTTCGATTCTGACCCGGAGTCCAGCCGGGACCTACAGACTGGAGCACTGTAGGGGTGTGCCTCCCAGAGGGGCATGTGCTGAAGGAGGCATAGGGGACTGCGGGATGTAGGGGCTGGGTGCTGGGTGCTGGGCACTGACCGGGGGCGCTGTGCCCTGTCAAAGCTCCCTGCATCCTCAGCGAATGGCGATATTCTGAAGAAGGCGAAACTCACGAGCTGCAAAGTCATCTGCGAATAGGTTTAGAGAACGAGCATTTGGAAATATAAATTCCTGAGGATAATGAGATAATGATGCTAAAACCCTGACACTAAAGAGTATTTGTCCCTAAGTTTCTAGGAGGGAGAAATTAGAGATCAGATTTCAAACCCTCAGTAATGGGCGGGGCCGGTGAGCACTCACAGATGAAGACTCCTACACGCCATCTGTGTACCGGACAGCTCTGTGACACTCATCAGAAGCTAGCTTCCCAAAGGTCACACACCTGGAAAGCCTCAAGGTAGGGCTCTAATCGAGGGCGTGCCTAACTCTGGAGCTGTGTTCTTCCCATTATGCAGATCATTTATCAGGCTGTAGCATGCATGATATTCTCATTATCTATTGCCCTGTTGCATTGTGCTTCGTATCTTGTTTACCCCAGGCCCTGGCACACAGTAGGTATTCAGTACATCTGTTAAATGATTGGATGAATGAGTACAGGATCATGCATTGCATTATCCATTCGTACTTGCTGTAAGCTATTTTCAACTTTCCTTCCCACGTTCTCGGCAGGAAGTCAACCCTATGAGCTCCCTAGTGCTCTTAGAATTCTCTAGCAGATTTCCCACAATCTTAAAATATTTGTGTTTCCACTTTTTTTTTCACTCCATTTCAAGCATGTGCATGGCCTTTATGTTCTTTTGCCTAAATTATGCTGGGGGTGGGGAGAGGCTAAGAGGCGAGATCCCCTAAAGGCAGTAAGAGAGGAAGGCAAGGAATCTCGGATCTTGGGGGCACAGACGTGGGATCCTGCGAGTCACAAGGCCCCGTGGGGGTCTTTGCTTTCGGAACTGAAAGACGCGACAGGGTCCTATCCTGTGATAGAACAGACAACGCTGCTGTGAAGGCAGTTGGCTTTGGGTGTCTGGGTTCCCACCCTCAAATATCCCCCGGCCCCACACACAGCGAAGAGCCACAGAGCCAGGCTGCCTAATTGTAAGGGCCCAGGATGCTGGGACTGTCGAGACGTCAGTGGACCACAGATCAGAGGCCCTTCCAACATCTGATGGTGCCATGTTCTCGTGCAACTTGAAGAAGTGCAAAGACTCCAATCATTCCTGAAATTCATTCTCATGGGTTAGGGCTCAGCGTTGAAATGAGTTTATCCAAAGCAAACACAGTACGTCGATCCCTCTGAAAGTCAAAGGTTTGGTCTCTCCTTACTTAACCATATTAAAGAGAGTGTGCTTGGTGTCTCAGAAAGGGAGGTGAACAAGGAGTGTCTTTGGGGCTAAAGGCATAGGAAACAGACAAGAGGCTCGGTGTCATCTCAGAAGTGTTGCAGGCCTGAGAGTTCCACAGTGGAAGGGAGGACTCTTGCCAGCCCCTCACCCCCAAATGGAGTGATGGCCAGACTACCAAGGAAAACGGTTCTTTGTGTCATCAGGCGAGTTGAACCCAGGCCAGGGGCTCAAGGTCATGGCGAAGTGTCCAGGGCTGAAGTGGCACAGACTCACCAGAGCTTCCAGCCTCCAGGGCCAGGGAGGGCCTCGTGGACAAAAACATCTCAGTGACACCTGGCGGGCGAGGTCCCGAGGCCTTTCCAGAACGATTGCGTCATGTGGGATTAGAAAGACAGCACAGCAATGGCTCAGTTCTATGTCCCCATCATTTCAACATCACGGACACCTGAATCAGAGTCTAGCTGAATCAGATTTAATGAATATGTCATCACATGGCATTTCTTGCACAAATTATTTGATGAATCAAGACTTTTTCCCACCGCAATTAGCTAAGAGTTTACACTTGTGATGGAGGCTCATAGTTGCAATAAATGATCTGCTCCCATAGCACATACTTACGGGGTGCTTTACAGTTTACAAAGGAATTACCACCCGTTAAAGGAGGAGGCGCTCTGAGGTTTCACAGGGGAGAGTTATAATAGACCATGTATGTGCCCTAGGAAAGAGAGGCTTGGACCACGCTATTAAAAAACAAAAAGAGATTTTAAAAAACCAATGCTATTTTTGTTATTTCTAAATTCTGCAGTAAACTATCCCAGATGTGTCACCATGTTTCTAAAATCTGAATGATGGAAATTCTCCTTCGTAGGGAAGAAATCCCCTCAGCATCCGTTCACGGGAGCCAGGAGTCCAAGGGCCATTCTCAAAACATGATCACATGAAACCAGCTATTACAGAAAAGCATCCTTCCATTAAGAATTATTGTTGCAAGGAGAAATCTTCATAACTGACAGAACTTTTGCTAGGGTTGATAAAGAATTTATAAATACATATTTGACTTTATATATAATATATGCATATATCTGATCCCTCGGGAGTTGCTGTCTCACATTTCCATCTGCACAGGGCTAAGGTCCTAAATTGAAAAGTCTTGTTCTCGAGCATGCTGGTCACTCACAGCACTCACAGCAACTGTACAGAAAATCCCAGAGCCGGGGCCCTGAGGGATGACCCTGTGAGGGTACCAGGAGAGGCTCCAGAAACATGACCTGGCAGCTCGCATCCTCAGTAGGCGTGACTTCCCACTCGGAAAGTCTTTCTTTGTCCCCCACTCCTGCCAAGCTACTTGCTGACAACTCAGGAGGAGAGGGGGGCGACAGGTTGGAGGGAGAGTTAGGCCTGACCAGTAAATCAGAGATACTTAAAAGTCACGGAGTGAGGGTATCATTTAATTATAGAATCTGGGTTACAAAGAAAACCCGAGTCAGAAGACATGTGGGAAGCAAATCTTCACGGAGGCATCATGTTGGGCAAAGCATTTTGTTTCCAGAGTTTCGATCTCTTTGTCTGTAAGACAACCAGGTGGATGTGGTGTCTGTGAAGAGTCGTTTGACCGGCGTCTCTCTATAGAAACTCGTATTTGTTCGGTGTTCATCGCTGAAAAAAAAAACACTTTGATATACGTTCTTGTCTAACCCTCTTAACAAGTGATTATAATCTCTGCTTTATGCATGAAGAGAGCAAGTCTTGGAGAAGTAAATCGCAGAGCTTATAAGGGATGGTCTGGTGCTCCACCTGGCATCTCTGGGCCACTGAATCCCACCCTCGTCTGCTCCAGAGCAGGACCTCAGGGGCCGCGGCTTCGCAAGACCTGGGCCTTATGGAGCAACAAGTTCGGGGACAGAGAATGGAACATGTCCTTAGGTCTCTTGGTCCTTCCCTATAAAGCCACCTGGTTCTCCAGTTCCTGTTGCCACTCTGATCCGGACCATCCAGCTGTGCAAACCCAGTTGCCTTTAGCCGAGGAGATGACTCAGAAAAGAGTGGAAAACTCAGATGCTTTTGCATCACTCAGCTCGTTCACGCTTTGCTCCCTCCTCCTCACAGCCATCTGTCTGTCTGTCATTGCCCTGGCTCTCCAGGTTGCCAGCCTGACCAAGCAGACTATGGAAATGTGAGCACAGTGCTGGAGGTAGAGGGTCCTGCATCAGGATACGAGCGAGGTGACCTGCCAGCGAGGCCGCTGGCGGGGGTACAGATTTCAATAACCCACATTTGATGATTGTATAAACTGATTGAGGGGTAAGCGTCTGATCACCTGAGTATGGATTTCAGGTACAGAGGACAGCAGATCTGAAGTCTACCTAAACCGGAGTGTAATACCCCAAGGAGTAGTCGTTACTGTGGATTCTTGGGTTCAACAACGTTTTCTTATGGTAAACTAAAAACCAAGTCAGGCTTGCAATGAATGCTGTGCACAACAGTGTTTTCTAAGAATTTAGTTCTTGCCAGCCTTGAAACACACACACACACACACACACACACACAAACACAAATACACACACACAAACACAAATACACGCACGCGCAAACACATACACACGTTTTGCTGAGCCCAGAGTGAATGCATATTTACTCCAACTAAAGCCACAATGAGGTGACAGAATCTGGTTTTCATTTCATCTAAAATCCTACAAAATAATAATAATGATAATAACGATGATGCATCCAAGTGCTGTGTGCCATGTTCAGTAAACCTCTGAGAATCTTCCCTTAAAATACTGGCAAGAAATAGATGCTTTTTCAAAAGAGCTGAAAATCCAGTCTGCTCTCTCTATGCTATTGAATTATTGCTTAATGAGGAGTACAGCTATGACAGGCCTCCCACCTCCAACACCTCGGCACCCGGGAAGCCACAGTCAAGGACAATCTCACCATGTGACTCTAGAGTCATAGCAACAACCGAGTGGAGTAGCAATTTCTCTACTTCCGATGCCCAAACCCGTGGCCTGGAGAAATGAGGCCAGCCTCACGATATGCACAATTACTGTCTCTTGACAAAAACCGCAACAGTCCGGTTACTTCTCAGCTCCGTGAGGTCTGATAAGGAAGAGGGCTGGAAAGCAGTGAACAGACAAACCTCTGCTCCACAGCATACAGCTCCTGATATATTGATTTTTGGCGGGGGAGAAAAACGATTATTTTACGTATTCTGTATGTCACATATTTCACCATTCTATGTTTACAAAATATGGTAACGGCCAATCTTCATCCTGAAGCTATTATGACCAGGAACCCCCACTGGCTTGATCAACTGGTGGAAATTTTCCAGGGGAATGCAATTTTAAAATATCCCTGTATATACAGTAAAGTGACTAAAATAATTTTTAAAAGAAAAAGAAGAAACCAGAAGCGCCAGTGATGTCAAACGTTGGCAAGATTTTGAGCAACTGTAATTCTCGTATGTTGCTGGTGGAATCATAGCAGCATGACCGCTTCGAAAAATAGTTTAACAGTTTCATATAAAATTTCATATATAATCACTATAGGACCTAATAGTCCCAAGTAAAATAAAAATACATCCATGCAAGGTTTATTCACAAATGCAGAAAATTGGAAACAACCCAAGTTTTCAGCAAGAGCCGAAGAAATGAGTAAGTCACTGTGTATTCACACGACAGAATAAAAGGGAGCAAATTACTAATGGCCAGGACAATATGGATACGTACCAAAAAAACATTACACTGAGCAAAAGAAAAAGGATGCGAAATAGTTCATATTGCGAGACTTCACTTGTGTGAAATTCTAAGAAAACCAAAACTAATATATGTGATGAAAGCAGGTCTGTGATTGTCTGAGTCCAGACAGGGAGGAGTTTAGCTGCAAAAAGATGACCAAGCATTCGGGGCGACGTGATACGTCAATTGTGGTAGCATTTGCATGAGTATACGTTTGTCCAAACCCACTGAAGGGTACACTTAAAATAGGTACACTCAATTATACATTATAGCTCAAAAAAGTTTTTTAAAAATGCATCCCCTGTGGTCCTACAGAATTCTGCAGCGGTCCCTAGACGTGCTCCAGCATAAGCTCCTAAGTATCTCCCCACCGCCCCCGACCGGGAACCCGGCGCCTCCCTGCTAGCTTGCTGCCTGCTGCCCTCCTAGCCTCCTGCTCATCCTCTCCTCTATGCAAGAGCAGTTTCAAGGTCAACATCTACCCTTGATAATCCAAAATAGGAAATATCATCCATTACGTTCAAGAAAAAGTGGAACAATGTGTTTTTTGGTCTATAAACTGGATAAGACAATTTCGATAGTTTATGTCCTAAAACGTAGGTTGCTCGGTCCTAACACAGATCATGGCGTGGGGTCCATCAAGCCATGTTTCTTCAGCTTCGTATAAATAGAAGGTAAGACATCCGCACCCGTCCAGTGAACAAATATTTGTTCAATAACACACATAGAATGTGTGCTTAAGAGCACGCGTGCGCACACACAGTCTTCCAAAGAATGGTGACGATATTCTCATGCAGAAAAATCAAAATCCAGATCTCAGAAAAAATTGAGTTTTCTAACCGTAGCTAACTCTTCTGCTAACATGTCCAAATTTACGCAGTTAACAAAACACGGAATAAAGGAAGACAGGCACAGGTAGACAGAGGCGGAAAACACACACAGAGCCTTCAATCCTGAGTGAGAAAATGCGTTAAAAGTTAAAACTGAGCAATTTAGGTGACTGTCTGAGGTCAGAGTGATCACGAACACAAATGCAGGTGACATGATGGTCCAGTATGGAAGAGCTGCGGAGAGATGGACAGAGATATGTACATGGATGTGTATGTACAGACAGACAGACGATGACGACAGATCATAGGTAAAACTCAATATAGATTTTGAAATTCTCGTAAAGAATTCTTGAGTCGCCACAAAATGTCTACCGACCCTCAGGACTGGATTCCAGTTTGAGGGTCATTGTCTGGGGATTTTTTTAAGCATGGGAAACAAAGAACTCTCTCTCAGTTTCATTAACGTGAAGCAACTGGGCATTTCCAACCCCGCAAGTGACATAAACTGCGCGGTGGGCTCGTCATGACAAGACTGAAGCCATCTACGTTTGAAAGCTGGACATCACCCAGAATTTGAGAAACTGCCAAAGATACGCAGTATCTCAGACGGAACGCCGGATTTTTTTCCTTGAGGCAAAAGAAGCACGCCTCAGAAGAACTGACATCTGCTGCTCACCTACTAAATGTCAGGCACTCTATATGTACATTGCTTATATCACCATATGCAATTTAACATAATTCTGCAATGTAGCAACCAAGAGTGGTAATTCGAAAGCATCTTACACCATTACAGAAGATGCAGACGGAACTTAAAAATCTCGTGTGAAGACGCAAACCAGTTAACTCTTCTTAGCTTCTATATTTCCAGTAAGATTTATTTTTACGGGATTTTTGAACTAATGTCTGTTTTTCTCTTCTCATTAGACTGTAAACTCCATTAGAAAACTTGTGAAACAGGGTTTTACTCACCACTGGGACCCCAGTTTCTGGCACATGGACTTTTGTGTGGTAAAAACTCAATAAATCATTGCTAAATAAGTAAAACAAATGGTTAATTTACCCTCCATAGGTTATATCCACAGGACACATGGGTTTTCTCGGTTTGAGGAAACAACCCTTAAACCCCCCTCTGTGGGAACAGAAAGCAGAATATTAATGACGACACCTGGAACTGAAGTATGGAGTCGTGAGCAGGACCTGAAAATAGGTTCCTCCGATCAAGCTTCATCTGACAAATGTTGGGCTCTGCAAAGCCTCGTAGACGCAGGGCAAGGCAACTGCTCCCAGTTGTCAGGCGGCACTGTTGGCTGAAACCAAACTAGAACAGAACCTAACAGTAAGCTGTGATCGAATATTACTCCTGGTTATGTAATACCGCCCAGGAAAGTGAGAGCTTTCCACATGACCTTGAATGCCAAAGCTGGAGCTCTGAACATCATCGTGGCTGAGATTTTTGTCCACCTCCTTGCCAGACACTCAGCAGTAAGAACTTGTCTCGTGCAGAACGTGATTTAATTTTTAGAAGAGGCGAAGAGAACGGCATACAGGATCGAACGGCAAAACGGGTACCATTTTTTCTTTCCTCTCTGCAGAGATTGGCAGGAGGGCGGGGCTCCCTTTCTTCACCCAGTCCTGTGAGACAGAGACTCTGCCCTATGTGCAAAGGGTCAGGGCCCTGACTGCCACTACCCCCGTCTGCTGTAAGGTGACATTTCAACAGCAGGAGAAGCAAGTCAAAGAAGAGCAGAGACTATTGCCTTCACCCAGCGCTCTGCTCATACAGCTGGGGTGCCATTCCAGGAGAAGCAGGCCCCTCCTTCGGCTCCCATCTCTGCAGTACTGACTCAGAGATTTTGCTCAGGGGAAGAGATAGGCCAACATAATAGGAAGACCAGAAGTTCTCCCCAAAGAAATTGCCTTTATTCACGACAAAGTGATGGGATTCGAGCTTAAAGACGTTCTCGAAAACAATGGAAATTTTGAAGGCAAGCAATTAAGAATTAGCCAGTAACCCCATGAGAGCAACGAGCCGAACCGTAGTCCAATCAGTTTACCGGAGAGAACCAGGCAAGGAGATAGCCCAAAAGGACTCTCCTGATGTCGGAACAAGCCCCAAGTCGTGGCCTCGAAAACAGCCTTGTAAAGGAGCGCAGGTGTCACCAGATTGGGCTGCAGAACAATTTATTCCCCAGGACACTGTTAAAAAAAAAACAACCAGTCAGCAATTAGTGCAGCCTAAGAGCTGAGTGTGACATGGAAAGCAGCAGATAGGGAAAGAGACAGTTAAAGAGAGCCCTGCTCAGACCACTATCACCCCCGGGAAGCTGCCCACATGCCCAAGGCAGAGCCCGGACACCAGAGGCTTCACTCCGGGTGGGGGTGGACTTCGCCGAAATAGTCTATTCAGGTCACTATCCAAATGCATGACAACGACAAGCCCTGAGGTGATTAGGGAATCAGTGTCCAATGCTGTTAAAATACATTGTCTACGACGTCCACTTTGTAATAAAAAACTATGAGGCATGCAAAGAAACAGGAAAGTGTGACCCACACAGTCCCTTAAGGAGCCATGTGTTGAATGGCTCATGCAGTTAACATTGATACCGTGTTTAACTGCAGAGAGAGACCTGGGAACAGAAGCATGTAAGCTTCTGATATTCACAGATCTAGTGATGTCCTGGTCACTTTCACCTGCCTACCCTGACTCCACAGTTCTTGCTTAATCTCATTTCTTCCTTTTTTCATGAATGCAAAATGTGCGTGTGTGAAACAATGGGTCACGTTAAAGAACTGTCCATCATGTTTTACCTTCTTCCTTATAAAATACATATCGGATATTTTTAAATTTCTTCCCCAAGTTTTGCACCCCAATTTTGACATCATCTGGCTTTTCTGAAGGCCACGATTCATTGCCATTATCCTAACTTTGTGCTTCCATACACGACATTCACTCTGTCCAACGCTTTCGCTACCAACCGTGCAAGCCGTGTCGTTGGAACAGGAGATGAAGAGTTACCGTTTGACAAGTATGAATTAGGTTAGGATTATGGAATACTGGAGACAAAGACTATTTTGTGAACTTTGAAACATAGATTCCTCACAGGTGTTAAACTAATAATAAATTTGTCTTTGGCTGGCATCTTTTATTCATCACATTCATCTTCATAATCCTGGATAACGTATCATGCCCATTTGCTTTTGAGGGCACCGCAGCTCAGTGTGGTAAGTGACCTCCCCCAGCTCTACACCTTGTTGCAATCGAGGCTGCTATAATTGTGTCCACTTTAAAATCCCTCGTTCATCTACAGCCACGCCACCCTGACCGAGCCCGATCCCATCTGATCTCAGAAGCGAAGCAGGGTCGGGCCTGGTCAGTACTTGGATGGGAGACCACCTAGGAAGATCAGGTGCTGCAGGCGTAAAAAATAAAAAATAAGGGATTGTAAGCTGACAAGGTCCTTGCGATCTATGAGGTCAACCAAGGGTTGCCTTGCCTAAAATAAATAAATAAATTAATTAATTAATTAAATCCCTCGTTCTTCTCAAGCTGCCAACCTTACCCATGTAAACCTCAGCTCAGAAGACCGTTTCCAGCATCTCTGTGATGACCGATCTTTTATTTCGAGACATGGGTATTGTCTCCATGGTTTCTATGGGACACAGTGTTGCCAGCCCCTGGTAAACGTCTGTGCACAGTTCTCAGTCATCTTCTCAGATGCCACCTTTGCGTGGCCCAGACCCTCGCTGCCACTCCTTGACCTGCCTCACAATCAGCTATTCTAACAGATTATCGATCCCAACCGTTGTCTTGCTGCTGACAGATCCAGCCCCTCCATGGAGCTTAATGAATTATGATAATGGCTAAGATACCACAGGGCAACTTTTAAAATTACATTTAAATATTTACCACATAATGCCAACATCCTGAATATCAGATACCTCTTAGACAAAAGAAAATGTGTTTGCCAGTATCACTGAACATAGTAGTTTAAAAATCTAACAGCCGGATGAGTATGCTGAACAGCAGTGTACAATGGAGACTGTCCTTCCATCACGTTGGGAGAGACTTAGAGGCCAAAACAGGTGAAGAAGTATAATAGAAATGTTTTAAATGGAAGAGGCCTTGGGTAGCAACTTTAATATTTTCTTATTAACGCTTGGGAAAGTATGCTCCAAACAGAAGCCAAGGACCATCAACAAATTAGCGAGAAAGCGGGATTAGAAAATAAATGTTTCCTTTCGTTTGTGCTCCCTAGACCCTCTCCCCGACCCCGGCATCCACAGCTTACCCAAGAGGTAAGGAGAATGTGATGTCCCACAGTCGCAGACAACCTTGGATGACTCCTCATTTGCCATGGGAGGAGGCTCCTTACCGTAATTACGGAAGTGCTCCCTAACCGCCTCGGTCACCAGATGCTGTCCTCCCAGCTCGCTCCCTGGGAGCCCTCGCCGAGACACAGTCCCCGAGCACCAGTGCTCATGGCTCCTCTCTGCCCAGCGAAGCTTTTACTCTCCATCCTTCTTTCACTGTATCCAGCCGCAGGCTTCACGCATCGCGCACATGTCTGCCTCCTCATCGAGACTTGTTTGCAGCAAGAATCAAACTTTAAGAATGTCTTAAGTCTCTCCTAAAATGCGTGGAGCTCCTAGAAAATCGTACACGTTCAAATAACTGACTCTCTGGCAACTTAACGTACTGATCTGTAAAAATGTAAAAATGGGGCGGATACTATGCTACCTACAGCAAAGGTCGTTAGTATGAACATACAATCGGATGAAAAGTTATCTAAGAAAGTAAGATATGTATAATCAAATTCTGAAGATTTTATCTTCATCTTAAAAAAAAAAAAGTAGCAATGATTCCCAAGTATACTGGAAGCAGAGGTTGACTTTTCAAACCTTCAAACTACAGATGAACTCGGCAAATGTTGTGGGCTTGTAAATGTTTTCTTTGAAGCCAGAAAATAATTTGTCATCATTGTTTCTTCTGTCTGTTCCTTAAGGTATGTAAGTTCAAGGGGTGGCATTTAAAAGTTGCATGAAAATCTGTATGTCGATTTCACATGCTGCGGTGTGGGGACCGTGTGACGCTTGATTCCTCTTTGGTGCTGCTACTTAAGATTAAAGAAAAGATAAAAAATAATCGGTTCATTAAATTTTGGTTGAAAATGATGGAAAGAAAAAGAAAACGTTGGTTCTATCAAAGAGTGGCTATAACAAACAAATCCTGAATTTTCAGTTGCTTGATGTGATGAACTCATGCCACGCCCAGTGTGAAGTGGCAGAGCAGGCGGCCTTTGACATTTAGGAGGCGGGAAGGGACCTGGGCGCAGGTCCCCATGCAAGTTCAGCCAGACCTCGCTGCCGAAGAAAGTAGACACATGGTCGGCTTCCCACCCAGAAAGAAGAGGCAACGGGTTTGACTAGCCTCGGAGCAGTTTCTGCCACGCAGAATTTCATAACTGTTACAAGGTGAACAGAGGCACATTAAAATTTTTCAGGAGTTTATTTGCACAGACATCAATTAGAACTGAGCAGAGCCGAACCCCGTGGTTAGCGACGCTCCACGGTCAGAAGCCGGAGGCCGGGTTTTCACACAGAAGGTGAGGAAACAAAGCCAGGGGGTCATCCTATTGGCCGTAGTTGGTCGTTTTAAGTTTAACTTCCTCGGGTTCGAGCGCGTGGACTCTGGTTTGGGTTTGCGGTGCTTACATACACTGCCGAGGCCTCAGAGCCCCTCCCCTCCCCAGTCTGATGGCCTCCTCGTATGATTGCTTCAATGGGATATAACTGAAAAGTCCAGGAATGGTACTGGCTTTGCCGGTTTCAGGGGCAGCTGGACAAAATTATATGTATATATAGTTTGTTTTAAAAGCATGGCATTTCTTTCTTTTTCTGCCTTTTTCACTATTTTCTGCTACAAGTCACACTGCGTTTACGTTTAGAAGTGGCTTCAGCTTCGCTTTAGCACAGTATGATATTCGTCCCCGCGAAGCCCAACTGATTGGGCGCAAAGTGATTCCAACGCCATGGACGCACATTCAGGGAGAATGTTTAGCAGCATGAAGTGGAAAGTGCTAGATTCCTCGCCAACCCGGAAATCTAATTTTTAATACGTTCTTCCGTCAGTTAAGGAACTTTTCAAACCCCAATCGAAAGGCGTGAAATGGAACCCCTAGTGATATGCAAGAAATCGGCCCACAAAAGCAGAATGAGAATATGTGTAGACATAGCAGTTCTAAATTTCATTTACAGGCGTTATAAGTAAACATGCTGAGACATGGTCATATTTAATTATTCTAACTAAAGGTGCCTGGTGAGGTCAAACTTGAGGGAGTTTTTATTTATTTTCTTTTTTAAAATGTTAAGGTGAAATAAATGTCCCTTTAATTGTTTTCTATTTTGTATCCTCTGTGCCATCGCGAAGCAGAACTTGTGCGAAGGGGAATGATCACTTGTGTGACCCCTTCGGGCGAGCGGCCTGATCGCCCCTCCCCCTCATTCTGACTCAGGAGGAAGGTACTCGCTTCTACGTATCTACCAATATTCTCTTTTTACAAAACGCCGGAGAGTTTCTTGGAATAAAGATTAAACATTGTCCAGGAGGCAAAGAGCTTTCTAAAATGAGGAGGTCTGAGACCCTAAGCCTTTCCACTAACTTTAGGGGTTTTAGAATATTTCAGATGGATGAAAGTAGCTTCAGAGAAACTCAACGGTCAGTGAAGGACACCAGGGGTGGACTCGCCCTGAGGTGAGCTCACATGGGCACCCTAGAGTCTGGACACAGCACTGGAACAGCGGCACAGCCCAGTGGTCCAGAAACTGGGGACGTGGCCTGGGGAGGACGGATGTCTTGGGGCTCCGATGTACTTCGGTAAGAGAGACATTCTCTTCCCTGAGAAAATGCCAGGAGATGAAGGGTCATCGACGTCTTCCCCCGCCCTGCCACGGGCACAGAATCTTCAGCTTCCTGCCCGCCTGATTCCAAGGTGACAGTGACCTGAACTTCTGTGGTCCCTCCCACAAGGCAGGCTAGGAGTTCACCCCGACCAAGGGGAGGGGAGGGTAGCAGCCACATGGCGGGGAATATTAAACCGTCCAGCAGGAAGGATGGACTCATCCCCTGTCATTTGGCTTTTGTTTTTCTCTTTGAGGTGTTCGTACCTACGCCTGAATTTCTGGATAGAATTAGAACTGATTCTTTTCACAAGAGGGAGGGAACTCAGGGAAAAGATGAAAAACAGGCTCTCTGTTTGTAGATTACAGACCGAGTTGTTCGATTTGGAGGCCGGGAGAGGTGTCGCCTGATTTTATACACCACATCAACGAATTGGAATATGACGGCTTCTTGAGGTTTGTCATTCTGTACAGGGGGTCCGGCCTTTCTTGTCCAATTTTTCTGTCGTGTTCCTAAATTTCATATTTAAAGACCCCATTGTTCTGATTAGAGATAGGCAGCTGGACTGCGTGGGTCCCACACTATTAGTTTAACTCACATTCTGAGCTAAATAGTTTTGGCCAAAACCATCTGAGCTGCCTCCCTTATAGGACGCGAATTCTCAGATTTACTTCTTCCTGTGGACGCTTCCTGTTATACCCACATTAGAAACACTCCACAAAGACAGGATCGAGCTTTAAAGGGAATGCTAACAAAACGAAAGATAAAGGAAGAAAAATAATGCCATCAAAATGCTACTGATTAAATGAAGGACTAAATAAAATGTTTTTGAAGTCTGCATTTTAAACATAAGCGGATCTTCAAGATTCCCTCTGAGATTCTTTCACTCTATTAACACATTCTCTTGAAGTTTAAGGTGTATTCCTTGAACATTTTGTCCAAAGAATAGTACATTGTGCCTCAAAAGGATGCTTTTAAGATGTTTTCTCCTTAGGCATGAGATTTTTTTCCTTAAGAGGCTAAAAAACAGATAGCGAAGGTAACACTCCATAAAGCCCCCAAAACACATCGTTGAATCGATTATTCGTTTTCTAAGAGAGCTTATGGTCATATTTGAGGTCAGCTTAGGATGGAGAATAACACATTCTAAAATCAATAAACCTTGAGGATTCAAAAAGTAGCATCGTGATATTTTTATTTACCTTTCATCATTTTGGGTTTTACTCATCTTTCCACAAAGGAGTTGAAGATGATTTGCTACACGTGACCGCAGCCCTCATGCCTGGTCAACGTCAAGGAGAAAGGAAAGCAGAGCCCCGGCCCGCCCACTCCGCACCCCACACCAACGGGCTCCCTTGGCGGAGTTCGAAGACGAATTCAAATGAAGGAGGCTTCATAGAGCATCTACCCAGTCCCAGGGTCTGCGAGGGTAGACCGGTGACTGCAGTTTCCTTTCTGATGTCGAGTTGCTCAGAAACGTGTGGGTCAGACGTAATATACATAAAAATAAGGCATGATGACATAGCCAAAATGCGGGCAAAGTCTGCTGGGAAAGGGAGCAGAGAGAAATTCGTTGTGTGCATGGGGGATGGTCAGGGAATGATTGAGAACAGCAAGCATGAGGCTTTAAGAAATCATCCTCCAAATCGGTTCTCATTCTACTGCACCAGCAGGCGGGAGGTGGCGAGCGACGTGTCAAGGGCACGCGTGTGGAAGTGCAGAGGCTACGGGCAGAGCGGAAGGCGCAAAGGGACCCAGCGAGGGAAAGGAACGATGACCTCCGACCTCTTCGTTTTCAGATTCCAGCAACGGGTTTGATTCTCACAGTGGGTCCAACGGTGAAGAAGACCCCGAGACTCCAGAGGACTTACATGCGTTGCTGAACTAGTTTTCCCATTTCGTAAGTAGCAGGACCGAATGAAGCGGGTGAGGGGAGGGCTGGAGAGCTAAGGGAGTGCCAGAGTCTGTTAAGAATATTCGAGCAGGAGCAGGGAGGTTTGGAGGTTTCCGGATAAGAAATAAACACGCCATTCGATCTCATTGCTGGGAACCTCTCCTTAGAGTTACGTGAGGTTCCAGTTTATAAACCACGCCCATTTGCTGGATCGGCTGATTAGTTAGTTTCCGGAGAGGGCTGCATCCTCCCTGGGCGAGGTGCTGCCCAGCTGGACCTGACCGATCCAGGCCAGAAAAGCAGCTGATGAGGCAGAGGGATTTGGACACTCACGTGGAGACTGCTGGCTGGGACGCATTTTCCTGCCGTTCCAATCCTCGCTTCCCCAGTTCGGGCTATAAATCAAAAGCGTTGGCATCTTTTAGGTATGGGATTTTGACACTGTGCTCTTAGTTTATGTATTTTAATTGAATTCCCCTTATAATTTATGACAAAATAGCATACCCACACGTTCTAGCGTCTAAGCTGCAAGTTGGTGTGTTTTGACTTGACGTGAAAGAGAGGACAATTTTGTTTCATTCATTACCTCTGCAAACGCTTGTAAACTTCCAGACCGAAGAAGTCAGAATCACCTGCAGGGTTTAATGGAAAAGTATCTCCTCTCCTCCTGCCACTCACGTCTACTGGGGACAGTTCCCATCAGATTTTTAAGTCTCCCAGGTGAGATGGTGATCGACAAAGCATGGGAAATACCGAATTAGAGTACCCTAACCATAGCATGCCTCCGAACGTGCATTAGCAATAATTACTCTAAGGATCATTAATGCTTTCACAATCATTAAATGAAAGGACGAAACCAGATATATGTGATCCTGAAGTGTGTGTGTCCTAGGGCAAAATGGCTTGTGTCCCCAAACGTAAACTCTGGAAGTCAAAATCCTGGAGGGTGCCGCTCAGAGTCTTGCTTCTCAGGGAGGGGATGGGGAGCTCTGGCACCCACCGGGGGCCTGTCAGAAATGCACACCTAACATGTTACCGGGAGATCCTTCCGCACAGGACATTTTAAGAAGCCCGGGTTGCCTATTGGAAGCGAGTGCGACTGTCTTTGAAATGGCTATCTAGTTTCTCACCCCGGACGCATTGCGTCGGACTCCAGACAGCGGCCTGGGCATCGGCCTTTCGAAACCAGCAGCGAGTTCTGTCTTGTAATAATGCTATTGACGTTAAAGACGAGGCTTTGCTTTCGCTTTGCATTGGCAAGCCAGGGAGTACCTCCTCCTGCGGATTTGAAAACGGAGTTCCACGTGTGGTGCCCACACTCGGGGTCAAGCATCAGCTCAGCCCCACGCGCAAGCAGGGGCCAGACTTAGGGCTCTGACACCCCGAGAGGGAGTGGGTCAGCGCCTTGGTTTCTTCCAGCACCCACAAGATCAGAGGGAACTTTTGCCAGGAATGAAAATATGACAAAATGCCTCTCAGGAGCCCAATGCTCCTTCTGTGATCAGTGCCTCTCTCTGTTAACTAATTCGGAGTCTGTCTCATGTCTCTAATCTTATGTCATTGATGATTCTTTGTAATTTAGAGGGACAGGGAAGAAAGAAGTAAATATTTCACTTATAACCGAATTTCTCCAAATAATCCAATAGAAGAGTACTTTATAAGTAAAAATTAACCATCATAGAAATTTATTGTCTTGGGTTTTGCAAAATTCAAGGTCAGATGGTGTGTTCAGCCCCATAAAGCGAAGTGTTCAATGTGTGAACTCAAATTTCTCAAGCGCAGGTGGGATCGTAACGGGGCAATTTATGTGACATGGAGCATTAGACTTCACAGAACCTCGAAGACATTGATCTTTATAGTTTCCTTCTACCAAATTCCTGTTAAAAGATGACGAATTCACAGCAGAGGGCTTCCTTTTATTTTAAGTATTTTGGGTCATATTATTCGCTGTCTGGCCTTATCATACCCCTCTCCACATTTGCTAATAAAGAACCCAAGAGATTCTCAAAATTGTCGCTTATTTTAAAAGATCGTCACCTTATAGTACCTACTTACGCTCATCCAATTAGCCTCCATTTACAGAGCATATTTACATATATTACCACATTTAATCTCATAATGTCCCCTGAGCCATTATTTCCTTTTAATTTACAGATAAGGACATGGACATAATTTTAAAATGTCACGTGCATGTATTGGTTTGGAGGTCACATCTCCTTGACGTGCTACTGTCAGATCACTGAAGACTCAAAGTTCCCTTCTGGTTCCAAAACAACCCTTGGAGCCCCGAAAAAGCCGACGGAGGGCTCGGTGGTGAGGTGGGTTGCTCAGCCAAAGCAGACATGGCTTCAGGACTTGGTGCACCCGAGTTTCCTTGGCGAGAAAAAAAAAAATGTTTAAGTTAAATTTTTTAAATAGCAAAATGCAGCATGTAGAGTCACATACTGAGTAATTCAAACAATGAAAGTTTCAGGACGGGAAATGTTGGGGACGAGGAAACAACGCTGGGGCGGAAGATGGAGTGAGTGCCAATGCTCGTCTCCCCACTGAGCGCCCTGAGAGGGCGTGTCCTGTCCCCAGCCGGGCACCCTCACTGCAACAGGAGGGGCCTGCTGCAAAGTCACCCGCTCCGCACCTGTTTCTAGGATCTACAGCTTGGGGTGAGAGGGCCTTCTGTTTTCAGGGGGAACCAGGCAGAGGATAAAGCTTTGATGCTAAAATGTACCAGGACGAGAAGAGACTTGAAAAGCACGCTGGGATTTGTGATGCAACGAAAATGTCAACTCCGACGTCCTCCACGTCACGCTTCTCTGAGGGTCGTCCTCTCCAGCCACTGCGGCCTGGAGCCGATTCACCGCAGACACGAATTCAGAGAGCTCTCGGTTCAAAGCGCGCTCAGCTTCCGCGTGAACGTCCTCGCCGCCACGTGCCGGTGCGACAGCGCTTCTCACGGGGTCCCGGTGACCTGTGACCACGTCTGGGTGCGGAACTAAACCGTAAGGGTGGGGACTCTTTATTTTTCTGTGTAATTCATCTTGCCAATCCTCTTGGGATCGAGTCCAGAGCCTTGTCTCTCGTACGTGCAGCATCGCCGCTCGCTGAGGCTGAATCCACGACTGAGCAGGATGAGGCAGAGGCAAGGTGAACTTCCCTCAACGTCAGTGCTGGAAGCAGGACGGGAGCCGAAAACAGTCAGACAAGGAGAGTTTGGGCTGTTCTTTTAGACCAGGGATTGCAAAATGAGCATTTGAAGGTCTGGTCTGCCCAGGGCAGTATGGGTTTGGCCACGACCCAGCAAGGCTGTACAGTTAGCCACAGCCACTCCTGGCCCAGTGCCTTACTATCACACTGACTAGTTCCCACCTCTGGCCCTGAAACCATCTGAGTCTATAACCCCAGATCTAGAAAGCAATCAGAACTAAGAAAAGATTAGATGTAATATCTGTCTGTTAACAGTTCAGATGAACAAGCAACGTTGCTATTTGGGGCTTCGAAAACACATTGAAGCAAATACGATGCAATTCTAGAATGAGCGTCCGGGGTTTCTCTGTGTCTTCTGCACGTAACTGACACGGACGTTCCCTTGTCAGCAGAGAAGAAACGATTCCAAGGGTCTTCATGGACTCGTAGGAAACATTTGTGAAAACACACCCCTGGTGCATTTACACGTGTTCTTTGATTTCAGACCTTTTCCTCTTGGCGTAAGACAAATCTTTAAAACAAGCTTTGGCAGAAATGGGCTAAGTTTTCTCTAGTTGTGCATAATGCAGTCGCTCCCTTCCGACACTCTATAAAAACCACCACTTACGTTGTCGCGACCCGGGAAAGTTTCTTGAATCTCTTCGAATCTGTTTATTTCTGTCAGGTGGTGACATAACGCATCCCTGAGATGGTTATTGTGAGAATTCAAGGCCTAAGGCTTGTGGGATGCTTACGACGCGTCAGGCCCCACAACGAGTGTTTTACACGGATGGACAGATGGATGCAGATACACGTGCACCACCCCGAGGTGCTGGTACCGCTGCCCATTTGTGGATGTGGGCACTCAGGCGTAGGGGCCCCGGGGGTGGTGTCCAGGTCCCACCTAGCGATGGGCAGAGCCAGCACTTCCGGTGGGCCGGCCTGAGACCCGGCCCGCACTCTCCGACAGCAGAGAGCTTGCCTGCGGTGGCTCCCCGCTCCCCAGCCCCTTTCTGATGTTTTCGACTGCTTTTTCATAAAAAATTGATGGAAGAGTCTGCATCATATGCGATTTCTACAAAGAAAGACGTCTAAAAATACTGCAGAATCGGTTCTTAACTGCATTTCACAGGTCGGGCCCAGCCGCGGTTGCTTCTGTACCTGTGGGCCGAAGATCACGATTTCCTTAATTATGTCACCAGTGGAGCAAAATCGATGCTTTGGCTACAGAGGTCAAATAATTCACTTTTTTTCCCGTAGGCTACCTCATTTATTCAGTATTTTCAACTACAGAAATAGTCCGATAATACGATTCTACAAATATAGGCAATGTCATCTTATACATGCAGAAGTATTCTTAAAATTGAAGCTTTTTCTGCCAAAAATTCTGTAACGTGCATTGTACATGCTCTTTCTATAAATTCGAATCTCACTGCGACTAGTTTAACCTTTCCTTGATAGGCGTAGGTAATTATGTATCTCAAACTATACAATAACACAGCAGCGCTACAGAGCCTGCTAAGATACGTACAACCATTTCCCTCCCCGCCCCCACCCCACCTCAGATGGACATATTTCTTTACAGGCTTTTGCCATTTGCTTTGGAGAATTTGTATCTTCTCTCTTAAAATCATATTACAGGCTATCTCTCCTGGTTTCATTAATGCACCTGTTTCTATCAAACCCTACCCTCATCCAGATTTCCTTTTACCGTATCGAGTGAGATAGCTAATAAACAACTGAGTTAGAATCTGGTGTTTCGTGTAAGAGAAAATAGAAAAATCCTATCAGTCCAGTGGGTTCTTTTCTAGGTAGGTTACATGAGTGCATGGATTCAGGTAGCTAATGTTCTCACCAGGTATTTCTGCTTGTCTCTGGGTTCTCCCCAGTGTTCTAGACAGTTAAAGCAGCCAGGTGAGTGACTGGCAGATAAAAGACAATTTGCCGTATTTGTCTTTGGCTGTTAATGTACTCAGAAGTGGATAATAGCTTTGCAGCCACTGCATTTACTTGTCTATACAGGCTAAATGCTCTACTGTAATTATCCTTCAAAACAAGTGCCTGCATCTGAAGATGGGTCTAGACGAGTGACATTGACAGGGTATAATTCTCGTTTCTCAAAGGCGTCTGCCAGTGACAATCATCCTTCTGAGAATGATGGATGATATGAACAGTGGACTCCAGGAGGACTTCAAGGTTTCCATGGTCTTGATCATTTTGCTAAACACTCGTGGGAAATAGGAAGTTCTTGGGTAAAAGAGAAAAATAGCTGAGCTGTAGCAGGTGATTTAGTGAATTATAATGAAAAGTCACTGGATTCTGAGGGTCTGTGGACATAACAAAGATGACAAGTTGACAAACATTGAACTGAGGAGCATGGTCCAATGTTAGGAAGGGATTTAATCAAAGCCACTTTATCAAATTAAAAGGATTTCAGAGGACCCTCTGAGTGTCTGGAAGCCTTCTAGACACACTGATTACCGGAAGGACCCAGGCTTGACCTCTGCATTGAAGGAATGCTGGGAATACAGCCACGTTGCTCCTTAGACACTGAATCCTGGGACAGTTTAAACAGTCGACTGTATTTTCACTGCCAAGTCACCAAAAATGAACTTGAGGCTATTGAGAGTCAACCAAAGACTATTTCCTTTTTTTAACACTTTTTAGAAAGTAAGAATTTGCTTTGTGGAATTATTATTTTGAAATCTGATTTTTTTTTCTCGTTTGCTCTCAAAGCTGCACCTATCCCACAATTCCTGCTCCTCTGAGAAGGAGGGAAAAGCAGTCGTTAGGACATTTTTTTCTGGCGATGACATTTTAATGTTCGAGCTATTCATCATCTCCTAGAGTTTCGCCCTTCACTTCACCCATTTTTCTTTTCAGCTCTTCAAAGAGTAAGACCAGAATCTTAAAGGGGTCAAAGATAGAACAGATTCTGAATTAGTGACTTTGTTTCAGGCGGGAGGAAGTCCTTGAAAAGGATGAGTCAAATAGCACACGCATAATATAATGCCTAGAACGGAGGCCTGGAAATCCTACTCACTGTGTCATCATGGATATGTGCAATGCCTCGTTCAATGGTCAGGATGTCAGAAAAAATAAACTCGGGATCAGCTTAAAGAATTTACATACTTGGGATACTTTCTGAAAAGGCAGATAAACATAAAGGTATTTCTATAACCAAGAAACACATGACTCAGGGACAGTAGTCACTGTGCGTCTCGGTCTGAAATTAGATGCTTTGGCTAAGTGTGTTGGTGTGCTGATGATCTTATAATTTTAATCGGAACATTTGATACAGAATTCATTTATTCAGCATTCATTGAGCAGCAGATAGATACCAAGTATGTGTTAGACGCTGAAGAATCAGAGACAAATTAACTTTTCCTCCACTCTCAAGGAACTCACAACCTAAAGGGAAAGAGATGCAGAGAGTATTTTTTTCTACACAGTGCTCAGGTAGGAGGAGGCACAAGAATTCTGAAATGATAGAAAGGGAAGTCATCACTTCCTCCTTGTGGGCGTCCAGGCTTTGCATCCTGAGCATCAGGTAAGACCTGTTGTTCACCAGGCTCTAAAGGTGCCGTGTACTTGTTGGATGTGCAGACCTAAGTAACAGGATGTCTAACCAGAAGACTAGACAGTGACCAGACTGCAGGCCATTTTACCAAATCATGAAGCGTGACACTTAACCCGTCGTGATGGAGAGCTCTAAAATGCCTCGAAGCCCAAGAAGAAAATGTTCAGATTTCAGCTGTAAAGATCAGTCTGGCTACAGAGGAAAAACATGGAAGGGGAGAGTGCAGAGCCCCAGGCAAGGGGTCCTCAGCCACGATCAGTGATGAAAGTGTGACCGAGGCCCCGGCCAGTGGAATAAAGAAGGAGTCAGGGATTTCTAAGTGAAGAGCAACGTACCTGACGACCAGCTAGACGAGGGCGAAATGGAAACGAGACAGCTAGGAAGTCTGTGGGCTTCGGCACGAGTAGCAGTATTTCCAATATAAGAACAGAGGGAAAGAAGAAAGGAAGAAAAAGAAAATTATTTTTGTCCTGCTCCAAGAATTGGGTTTTTGAGCTGTTCCGTCCGAATGTCCTTGAGCGTCATCCTCAGAGTTGTTAGAGAAGAGTAAGTGGAATAGAAGAGAGGAAAGAGAAGGACAGCGCTCGGAGTCGGCGGTACTGGTACCCAAAGGAGGGTGAAGTGGGTCACGTGACCCGCATACCAGAGTTAGCTGAGTAAGTCCGGCTGCATCCGGGAATGGCGTACATGTCAGAAGAACAACCAATCGGTGTCCTCATTTTGCAGAGTTGAAAACCAATTCAGAGAGAGCTGATCTGGCCAGTTACACATCCAGTTGGAAGCAGGGCTAAGGCTAGAATCCAGGTCCATAGACATCCAAAATAAGGATGCCTTCCACTCACTCAGAGGACATCACCAACACGTACTTTAGGTTAAGTATAGACCAAGAGGCAGCAAGCTTTTTCTATAAAGGGCCAGATACAATAATACAGAGTTGAGGCTTCGCGCCGTCCTGTGTTCATCGCAGCCACTCCTCTGCGCCTTTGCAGCGGGAAAGCTGCCGCGCACGAACAAACGCACGTGGCTGTGCCCCTGTCATGTGTTATTGATTTACAGCGATGGGCAGGGAGTCAGATTTCGTTCACAGACCTTTCGTTGGCCCCTGGGCACATAAGAAAGTGGCTGCAGTTATTCGTGGACACCAGCAGGAGGCAGCCAGGCAGTGAAAGAAAACACAGCTGGAGTCGGAGACCCTGAGTCCATATTGCCGACTTTGCCGTTGACGTACCGTGTGGCCTCGAGTGATGCTACCCATCTTCACGTCAGGCGTAAGTTCTTCACCTATGTCAGTAGGTGCTGAACTTTTTCTGTACAGGACCAAAGAGTCAGTGTTTGAGGCTTCGAGACACAACAATTCAATTTTGCTATTGCGGTGCAAAGCAGCCTCAGACAATATGGAAATAAGCGGTGCTGGCTCTGTTCCAATTAAGCTTTATTCACAAAAATAAGCGGTGGACCAGATTCCAGCCTTCGTTTGCCAGCCCCCGACCTCTAGTGCGTGAGGATAGACAGCATGGCTTGTAATTGTCTTGTAAATCTATGTAATTTTGTATTCTTTCTGTAATGGAAAATTTTCTTGTACTTTCGTTTCTTATTGTGTTGTTTGTTTTGTTTCCTGGTAGATATCGGATCCCCACTGTGGAAGATGAAAAAAAAATTGTGTTGTATACCTACCCAGGCCCATGATCACTCTCATATCCAAATCCACACTGTACCCTCTCCCCAAAAACAGAAAAAAATCTCACCCTCTTCGATGTAAACATCTGTTTGGGACTTCTTACTAAATGGTGTTCATGTGTGTATACGTACATACGTGAAATCAGGTATCTCCCAGGCTATATTCCTCCGTCACCGTGTTGAAAACGTCTATGCACCAAGCAGAACGAACACTCGGGGCGCTTCGGCATCCATGTGCGTTTGCGGGGGTGTCAACGGCACTCCCTTCAAACGCTCACTACCAGACGGAATTTGAGGTGCTGTATCTCAAGAGGAGCCAGATTGCAAGCTTCCACCCTCCAAATCCCCATGATTCGCCATTTCGTCAAAAAGTACGAATGCTGCCAATTTTATCTTTTTGGGGAAACTTACATATGACTGTAGATCTCTACTAAGTCTGGTACAGGGATGATTTTGCTAGCATTCAGGCAAAGCGAACGCTTTTAAATCCTTCTTTTACCTGGAAATGCTGGTGTATGTCACATAGGAATTGTTAGCACTGCCGTGTGAAGGACAGGATGTTCCAAATGTCCCTTCAGAGTGAATATCAAGAGCTATCGAGAGCTTTGTGACAATGACATGGGTAGGCCAGGTAGGACATCCATCAACGTTTGGCCTTCAGGTTACTCGGTGCAATAGTCACATTTTAAAAGAATTGGACACTTGATTCAAATGATGACGGGGTCTTGGTCATCGAGCCCACCATCTCTTGAAATGCTTCAGAATACAAGGGAACCGCTGGGACGTTCCCTTTAGCAAATGATCGCTCCCAGGGCCCCCAGCTCAGAAAGAGCTTGTCCCAAGAGAGTGAGCTTCACGTGTACACAAATTCGCAGCAGCACCCCCACCTCCCACATTTGCCATCACGTCACTCCGGAGCCCGGATCGGGCGCCGTGGCGAAGCCAGCTGACAGCTCTCCCAGGGGCCAGCAGGGTCAGGGCGCCCAGAGCACAGGTGCACGCCTCTCCTACGCCGAATCGAGCTCGCTTAGCATCTGGCTTCAGTTCGTCCACATGCTGGGATAAAAGGGAGAAAGATAATGCATGATGCTGTGAGCGGTGAAGACACTCAGGGTCCGAGCCAGTGCCATCCAGGATGGTGAACGCTCACCTTACCCGGCGTGTGGAAACTTGGTTCTGAAAGGCTCACTGGACACATCCCCTGAGTCTCTGTCCGGTTCTGAACCCGCCACGCAAATGGCCTTCTCTCGCCTGACCGCCTTCATGCTCCCCTCACTCGTTGTGGGAGGCTGACGAGGCGGGCCAGGCTCTCCCTATCACGTTGCTCTCCTCCAGGAAGCCTCCTAGGATCGCTCAGGTGCACGGCCCCCCTTCGGAAAAGCTCCCGCCACACAGTGCCTTCCATCATGTGACTCTGCCAGCACAGCCACAGCTCTGAGAACAGGCTGACCCAGGGGCCAGCAGCCTACACCCCAGCGATGCCAGCGGTGGTCCAAAGCACCAATTGAACCCGCTCCCGTGGAGGCTGAGTGAGACCCGTGCCGAAGCATTAGCAGTTCATGATCTGGCAGGAGCAGAAAGAAGGCCAGTGAGGAAGTGTCCAGCAGGAGCCCCGTGACGTGGGCCAGCCTCATCAGCACCAGGATCAGGGCCCCAGGGGCTCCGTCACCAGCGTCACCAGTGAGGCCGCCAGCCCGAGCAGTGTGGGTCCTAATCTGCCCCGGAGGCGGGGCTGATTTTTCTCTTCTTTGCTTTCCCGTGTCTTTACAACAAACCCCATTACCTAAGAAACTCCAAGTTCGTCGATTTCTTGCAGCATTTTGGTCATGACCTTGGTTTCCTTCTCTCACGGTTGTCATGGTCCCCGGTATGCCAAAGTCACTGGGATTTCTACAATAAAAAACAGCTGACGCCGCCTCTCCCCAGACCATTCTCCTTTGCGGCCGCTCACCTGCCCCTTCAATCCGACCTGGGCACTGGACACCCCACCGGACGCCAGACCCTCCCCCGAGAAGCCCCTGCACCGTGCAGAGTGCCAACGACTCATTTGCTCCAAATATCTGCAGCACGCGAGGTCACCCTGCTGTTTTAACAGGGACCCACAGGCCTGCTGAAGCGTGAGGAGGGAAAAGACCCTCGAAACTTTATCTGTCTTCCTTATGTCTAGAAGGTCCTCTCGAATAGTCGTTCTGGGCTAAGAGCTTTGTACGGCTGGAAGAGCAGAGGACCAGGCATCGGGAGGACCCGGTCCTACCACCTCGATGCACGACGTTATTGGGCCTGGGATGTGGTTAATTTAATGCTGTCGAACCTCAGATTTTTCACATGAAACTTGCTGCCACAGCCCTCTTATGGTGTAGACATAATCACCAATCTAGCCTCTTAAATATGGCTGACGTAAAGCATCGTCCTTCAGCTTTACCCACAGCAGACGGTGGGTTCCCTGAGCTCATCCTGTAAGACAGTAAAGTAATTTTCACAGGCAGATACATATGTCACAGAACTGTGGGAACAGCATGTTAAAACTAGCTGTGTTTTAAACTTCATTGTCTGCATTTGAGGGGTGACAACGTAATTCATGTTAGTGGGAGGGCCGCTCTTTCGTTTGAGAAAATACTTTAATGGCCTTTGGTTATGTGAAGATCTTAAGTAACAGAGCCGAGTGTAGAAAGAAATTGGAGGGAAAGAGAGAGACGGACAGACGAGTATGAGCAATCATTCTGCAGAGCGCTCACTCTTCCCTGAGAAATAGAAGTGGGGGACACATTGCTGGAGAGACTCTATTTTGCTCCTAAATGATTTTCCTTCCTTCCTCAGCAGATCTCGTAGCAGGCGTGTGAGCAACTTGGAACTAAGGAGAGATCAACACCAGGTCTGTTCTGAGGAGGAAGGAAGGCGAGCAATAGCCCGGCGGTCAAGGACGTGGTCAGCCTTGGGGACCCCCAAAGAAAGGGCAAGGTCAACAGATTTTAAGTTCGGGATTTAAAAAAAAAATTTTTTTATGCCACTTGTGAAGACCAGCTTCGTTAGCTGTCGCGGTGTCTCAGCGTTGTCGTGCAGGGCGAGGGGACGGGTCGGGGTCCACGCTCGAAATGGGGTAGAGAGAAAGGACATCTGTCCTTCCTGCCCGCTGTCCCCGAGGTCCCTGGAGAAGGCGACAGCGCTGTGCCCCAGCGTGCTGGGGGGCGATAGGGGCGAGCTGGAGCGAAGCACGGAGTTCAGAACGGAAATGACAAGATGGATCTGAGGGAGATAAAACCCAGGGAGTCTCAAAACCATGGCGGTTTTCAGGAAATCCGGGGAAGGCAGGCCAGGGACAGCGCAGGGCTTCCTCAGCCACACGCAGCTCAAATGGTTCACCAAACTCAGCCACGTCAGAGAGATCCCGAAACTCCAGCCAGCCTGGGGTCGCTCTGCGTGTCACAGGGGCGGGAGTCGGTTCTGGCGGAGAGCCGGGATGATCCAGGGAGAAACGGAAGCAGGCTTGGAGCCTGCGTGGCTTTGGCTATGTTGCTTAAAGTCCAGGACTCAATTTCCTCGACTGTACGCCCTCCGCAAGGTTGCCGTGGGAGACAGAGAGAATGTCTGCAAAGTGCTGGGACAGATTGAGCCGATGGTGACTGTGGTCGGGTACACGTGCTGACGCCACGTCCCGTGCCATGCGGCTGAGAGCCATTCTGGAGGCACACACGGAGAGTTTCTTCAGAGACACGCTTGTGCTTGACATACAGGCTTCTCAGGGGCAGTGACCGCCACAGCCTGACTGTGTTGGGGGTCTTGGACACCATAAGCGTTCAGTATTGAACAGCAAAGGTCTTCTTCACACTACCTAGCAATTTATTTCTGGGTTACACAAGGTGATGGTTTCAACTTATAAATCCCATTAAAGTCTGAATCCCGGTTACTTCAAGGTAATGCCTAAGCAAGGAGGTTGTCATGGAGATTTAGACAGGAGGCTCACAGCCCCCACAGGCCCGGGCTCTGAGGCTCAGCCCGTTTTCCTTGCTGCGTTTTTTCGTGCCAGAATTCTCTCCTTCCGCCATCCAAGCCTCCTCTGCTGGTGGCTCGGCCAGAAGGCCTGTCTTTTCAGACTGGACAAAGAGTGCTCCGACATGGTTACTAGAAATCTAATATGTGTATTTTTTATTGGGAAATTTCGCATCAGAAAATTCTGTCTCTAAAGCTTTTAGTAATGACTGTTTTTTAAATCTAATAAATAGTTTGAGATCATGTAGCTTATTTCCCTTGATAAATGCGGGCCATCAGTTCTACGCTGTTCTAAATAAAACCCTTTCATTATCTAGTCCAGGACTCTCTTTTCCACCTGCAGCACAGACGACACCCTTCTCACACCTGAGAACCTTCTCGCTGAGCTCAGCCCAGGCACATTTTGGAGATTCCTCTTTGCGACGTGCTCACTTATGCTAACACTCATGGCCCGCGCGCGCTGTTGGAACGGCGACTTCTCCACACATGGGAAGATCGTGTTGTCACCGGCCCTTTCGGGGAGGCGAGAGGTCTCAAATCGTTTACCCTTGCTCGGCCCAGGGTGCGATAGCAGAAGAATTATGTGTTTTTCTACGCTCTTCTGGCTATTTCCTGTACCCTTTGGACAATTTCGCTTCTTTTCCTCTGTTTGTTGTTTTGCAAGAGTTCGGGTTTTCTCCTGCAGGAGCGGAGCTTCCAGCTCTCGGGAGGCTGGTGGCCCCGGAGTTCACTGATGACATGGAGGCAGAGTCGTGATTGCCATTTGGTCCTGACATTTTCTTGCTCTTTCTTCTTTCGAATGCCCTTATCTAAGAAAAATGCTTCTTCATGAGAAACATATTATTAATATTTCCAAGGGCGTAAAATGACCTTCAACTCCACTGGCATGTTCTCATGTACATTGTCTGGGAATTCATTTAAAATGAAAAGCATGAGGCCCTGTCAGCCTCTTATAAAGAGCAAACCCAGCCGAGAAGAATAACGATAAAAATCTTATTACATGATTATACACACAATTTACGAGGTATTCTGAAAATTAACAATTAACAATATATAAGACGATAATATGTGAAGGTATTTCAATTGAGGGCGGGTTTCAGGAATATTAGGAGAATTTTCAAATTTACAGAACCAATAAATGGCAGACACAGGATAGACATTCTTTGGCTGTATTAATTTTTTCATTGAACTTTACTGAGAAGCTAATATATGTCAGATATGCCAGCCTCTTTGCTAAGGGACGACACTCACCGCCTTACTCTTGAAGATCACAGTGTCATAGGCAGACAGATACATAGCCAATCAATTGCCATCCTGTGTGTGAGGCCCGCAAAGAGAGTATTCGTTCTCTCCAGGAGGCTGGGGAAGCGTACGGCAGAGTCTGCCATCCATTCTTGGTTGGGAAGTGCGGGATGGCCTCGTGGCCCAGTGGGCAAAGCCCAGTTAAACATAACGATGAGCACAGGTGGAGCCGTGGGAGCCTGGAGCAGCCTCAGGTGCTTGGGGATGACAGCGTCGTGGGGCTATGGGACAATGAAGTGCCAGCACTGAGTGGCCAGAGCCGAAGCTGGACGGAAAGGCAGTGGGGAGCGTGTCGGGGTCTTGGCGTCTCTCTGTTATCTTTCTTTGTGATTTTGTTCTTCTGCAGACCTCCAGAGTTTCTGCCCACACTCGGTAAGTGTAGGATGATTTTCTCTTGAAACCCGTCAACTCTCTGCACCCCAAGAGACTCCACACATCTACTTCACACGTCATGAATTGAAGTCTCATATTTTCAACAAATATATAAAACCTAATTTCTTCAAAGGGGTGACGGTCCTTTCAAGTCACCCCCTAAACATTTAGGGAGCAGCACTTTGAGAGTGTCATACAAATTTGGGACTCAGTAGTCAGGAGTGTCTCCCTCTGACAGACCTCCAACCTTTGAGGGCGAGTTTAGTTTAATATTTGAAGATGATCAAAGACCATTCAGGACGATGAAAGACAAGTGAAGAAAGTGGCGAAACTCAAAATGGCCATCTGCGGTCTAATCGGTGTGACCCTTCAAATACTGGGCTTGCTGTTCCATGCAGAGCGAAGGGATGCGCGAGACAGAGAAAGAACGGATGACCTCACACTTTCTAGTTCTCTGCCTGGACAGGCGCCGCATGAGCATGTATATCTCGTTTACAGTAGGAGCAAGAAATCCAACTGATTCCTTTAGTCCATTTATTTCTCTCTCTCTACACCCTTGTTAGAGTGGTTTTTCTAAAATGTAGGAACAGCCTCCTGTCTTAAAAACTCTACAATTGTCCCATCTGTCTCCCGAATAAAGTACAACACACTCGAGGTCCCCAAGGCCAGGACCCAGACCGAATATTGCTGAACCCACCGCCCACTCTGCGTAAAGCCAAGATTCCACGGCCACTTACTGAATATAACACGTGATCTTGGACCTCTGCATGTGCAGACTCTCCGCGGGGCGCCCTTTCGTGGGTATCCGTGCGTGCGAAGCATCTTGCATTTGAATATCCTAGATCACAGGTCTCTTCTTCAACACGTCCCATGATTTTCCCTGTCCGCATCACTAGCTCCTTCTCCTGTGCTCCTGCCCTATAGGAGTCTTCTCTCTAATGTTTCCCAAGCAGCTTCCACCGTACTGGAATCGTCTTCACGTCAGACTTTCCCTGTAACGTTAGAAGCTTCTTGTGTTCAAGTATCGTAGCACGTCTTATCCCAAGTTCCAGCTCAAAGAGCGCACAACAATAATGAAAGCGATCGAATGAAAATAAACGTGGACCGTCGAACTGTTTGAACTCAGATCCAGACCTGTGTGTGTTTGGTACCCAACACAATCGTTGTCACTAATGTTGAAGGAACAGGACAGTATTAAAATTTATATATATAAAGCAATCCAAGTAGAAAAAAATGCTAAGCGTTCCATAATTGAAAAGAGGTCACTAGGAGCGATTGAATTTGTTTGCTTATATTTTTGGCGCATATTACCTTTTTGACGTAGAGGTTATTCCCTAAGCAATTTTTCTTCTTTTTCACATATTAGTTTAATAAAAAGCATTCTGGTCACATTAAATGCTTTGTGACGTTAATGTTTTATTAAATAATTTCGATGCCACTTCACCTTATTCCAAAAGCATAAGAGACAGTGGGACTGAATCACAAAATTGGCCATTTCTACAGACCTGAGACCTTCCTTCGCTTTTCAAATAAGAGACCTAAATTTAGAATGTCTTTTAAAAATTACTTTTCCATTAACGTTTGCATGTTTATTTCTTTCCCATATACGCTGACTTCTGTTGTCATTATTTCTTGTACGGACTATATTTTAGAGCCGTTTTAGGTTTACTTCCCACAGACCCTCGAGCCCACCCTGCACGGCCTCTTCCATTATCACTGAGTGGCACGTTTTTTACTAAGGATGAGCCTCCATTGTCTCATCCTTATCACTCAGAGTCTATAGTTTACATTAAGGCTCACTCTTTGTGTCGTACATTCTGCAGGTCTTGACACGTGTAGAATGACTCGCAGCCAGCAATAAAATAGTGTGAACGGCATCGCGCTGTCCTGGAAACGCTCTGCGCTCTGCCCGCTCAGCTCTCCAGCCGCTGGCCCTTTCACAGTCTCCATAGTTTTGCTTCTTCCAGAACGTCATATGGTTGGAATCACACCGTATGCGTGATTCTAACACGTAGAGGCTGTGGGCCCTTCTCCATATCTCTGACCCACATCTGGCTGCCCACGTCACTTCTTTCATCTCTAATTCCTTAAATGGGTGTCTGGGGCTCCCCGAGTGCCTTGAAGGAGACACTCTCTCCACCGCTGATTTCAGTGGAGCCCAGAGCTAATGTGCCCTGAGAAAGGTGACATGTCCTGATGCTCCAGAATGGCCATCCCTCCAGATGCTGGAGAAGGGTTGGCTCCATCTGGAGTCAGGGAGAAGTTTCTGTCTGGAGCTCCCCATCCCTCACCAATGTGCCAGCATCTCCCCCTAATTTAGAAGCCTCTCTGTGTCCTATAAAGTTGTATCACTCCACTTACCTGTGAGTGGTTTATTCCGAGTTGAAGGTGGCATGGTGAAGCCGAGACGGTATTTTTAGAAGGGACACGAGCCATGGTTTCTCAATATGGCTCCATTGCTCACCTCTCCATAGTTTTGCCAGATAATTCAACCACTGTTGAGGCTTTCCTTTTGTCGTCTGAAAAGACGGGAGAACAGTCTATGTCTTGTTCTACCTTAGCACAGGTATGAGAGTCCAACAAAGGAATAAATACAGATGAACTCTGCACAACTAAGGCACGCGGGTCCCTCCGAGGAATGGCTATGTATACAACTCCCACGGTGGCCCTTAAATCTCGAAGGTAAAAATTTACAGGCTGTTCCCCACGACTCTCAAGAATGCAGTGAATCCGTGAGTGCCACCTACTGCATTAGCTCTTTGGGACGTGTGTGTTGTTACTGGTACGTCGTCTGTGCGGTTACCTGGGTTAGTAATTCCTGCCCCGAATGACTTCTAAACAGAAGGTCACGGCTGTTCTTCCACGCACTGTTCCGTTCTGTTCCTGCCATAGTTCTGTGCTCGGGGTGGCCTTCTTTTCCTCAGTTCTAATTCTAGCCAAATAATAGATGACAGCGAACCACAGACACCAGCACAACCCTGATTAACGGAATTACACATCCTCTTCCATCCGAGCATTTGGAGACTAATGGCAATATGCATAATGACATGCCACATGCTTCAGATGCTATCGGGATATCCTGGAAGGAATATTTATTGCCCATGGGTGGAATTCATCAGCGGGAAGGCTGACATCCTGTTGGCAGGCGGCTCCCCTATTCCCTGGGAATCGATCCTATGTGTAGTGATTTGAACGATGCGTTTTTCCCTTGCTGGCTGGCTTCTTATTTGTTGTTACACATCTTTTATTTGGCTTATTATTCACGAAGTAATTCAAACTCAATCAGACTTACTGGCTTTGCTCATGTGGATGAACTCGTTAAGAATTTTACCTGAACAGACCATATGCTGCATGAGACGTGTGACATTGGGGAGGCTAAGTGCCCGGGGCCAAGAGTCAGAACAGCCAGGGGCTGCTTCGGCTTTGCCACACACGAGTTTGCTGGCCTTGGGTAAGGCTGTGCCTCAGTTTCCTCACCTGGGCACTGGGAACTGACTTCGTAGGGTTGTTCTGAAGAGTCGAGAGGACAGATATCACGTGCCTGGCCCGGGCGCTGGCACAGGTTGATGCTAAAATTCTCACATTTGCTCCTGGATCCTCAGCGCTCCCATCTCTCAGATCAAGAGCTGATCATTCTGTTTCCCAGAATTTTGGGATAGTCACACAAAATAATTCCTGCAAGAGATTTCACTCCATCCTGTAACTTCCATTATTATAAACAACAGGCGTTGGTGCAGACCACTTGTTTGAACAAAAGTTACTTCAGTTCAGCAAAATATTTAGAGTATCTTCCATCCAAGAATATCCAGATATTCCAAAATATCTGAGCGACGGCCTGGCCTGTGAGGAGCGCACAGCTCAACAGAGTGACAAATGCACCGACAAACAGTGCAGTTTTCAGACGGCACGTGTCACAAACGAGCGAGTGAGGTGGAAACATAGCAAAGGGCGTGTCATCTTGTGGGCTCAGGGAAGACTTCCTGGAGGAGACGACAACCAATGTGAGTCTCGGAGGAGGCGACGGAATCGATACACATTGGCAAAGTCATGGGGAGGTGGTTTGGGGGTTCCCGATAAAGGGAAGAGAAGGAAGAAGGCACAAAGCCACGAGCGCGCGTGAGTGCACGTGCGTGTGCACAAGCATGTGTGCGTGTGAGCACACGCATGTAGGAAATGCCAATTTAGTATTCACTCAGGTGTACGACTTGAGACGGGCTGCCGCGGGAGGTAGGACCGAGCCAGAGACACCCCCGGGGTGATGGGGGCCAGGGCATGATTGTGAGTCAGTTTGCGTGTTAGAAAGATTCTCCTGCATGCCGTTTGGGGAATTCGTTAAAAGGACAAGAAGAAAGACAGGGAACAGCTAACTGGCTCTCAAGCTCATGTGGGAGAGATGCGGTCGGCTCCCAGGCCGCAGTGGACGGGAGAAGGGGTCGGGGGTGAGTGAAGGCAGGAGCGCTGGCTGGGGACGGCTGGAGGGGGGACTATGGGACCGGGGAGAACCAGGATCGTGTCCAGATGTCCAGGTGGCAGCCCTGACCACTGCGTACGGGAGGAGAGAGGACAGGCTTGCAGGGCGAGTGTGCGCATGTGTACGTGTGTCGAGGGGGTGCTGAACTTGAGGGGCGGCCAAGATGATGGGGGCTCCGCCGACACTGAATCGTCTGTGGGAATTCTGGCTTTCGCAGCTCCGGAGCAGACCAGTCCCCGTACGGCAGCAGCTGGCTCGCACGTGGCCGGCGCCTTACCTGCCGCTCAGCACGTGCTGGACGAGCGCGGACGGCAACGACCTGCAGCACGTGTGCCAAACCGACGGAGGCGCGTGCACTCAGGGGCCGTCATCAACTCTTTTTCAAAACAGGGACCTACCGATGTCCGTTTCAGAGTCAGGCCAGCCCCACTATGGAAGACGCTCTGTGTCGGGCCTTCTTAGCATTCCAAATGACTCGTCACATCCGAAGATCCGACAGCCGACCCAGGGCATTGGCGGGTGAGCAGCTACTTAGAGAGGTACAGACTCACAAGGAGGCCCTATCATACCCGGGGTGATGTTTTGGGGAAACTCATTATGAAGCTCTTTTCCAGGGAGAGAAGGAGAGGCTGGTGGTCCAGGCGGCTTCGGGCACATTTCCAAGAATCCTTCGGAGCGGCGTCCCACGTCGGGCATCCAGTGAGGGCTCGAACGCGAAGAGACAGGAGCGTGAAGGTGTCGGTCCCCTCCACCCAAGTCGATGCTGGAGTGCGGGGCGTTTGTAGAGACAGCATTCAGGGACACAGGTGCGAGGTCCCACACGGCCTGCGTTTTGGACTGTGGCTTTCCACCTCTCGTTTCTCCATAAATCCGGTCCACCCTGCTCTCCAGGTTCTAGGATTCTTCAAATCTCCAGGCAACCCAAAAGAAATGACCATTCTTCCTTTCGTTCTAGCACAAATATGTTCGTTTTAAATTCCCTAGTTTGTCTTCGGCCACGCCACCCTGAACAAGCCCGATCCCGTCTGATCTCGGAAGCTAAGCAGGGTCAGGCCTGGTTAGTACTTGGAGGGGAGACCACCTAGGAAGACCAGGAGCTGTAGGCGCCAAAGAAAGAAAGAAAGAAATATATATAGATATAGATATAGATATAGATATATATGAATGAATAAATGAATGAATGAATGAATGAATTCCACAGTTCTGTCGTTTCAAAAGGTCTGTGGTGGGAAGGAGTTCGGCCAAGTGTGCTGTTTCTACCGTCTCCATCCATTCTCCTAGCGAATGTGATGGGCCGTGGGTCCTCGTGCCCATGACCTCCCGGAGACGATCCACACAAAGAAGAGTGTCAGCGCGCGATTCCCAGTGCCCGGGCTGCTTTGAAGCTCTTGAGCTGTGCCTCGTTCTCAAACTTTCAACTTTGCAATAATAAGACTTGTCAAAGATGTCATATGCCCCGTACAGGCAACACGTAGGCAGAATAGAAACAACTGATTACTGAAAAAAAAAAGACAAATCTGTGTTTCGGAATACCTGTGCTTTTAGTTCGCTTTAGGGGAAAAAAAAAAAAAAACTTTTGGTTTTAGTTCTACGACTCTCATAGCTCTGAAGATTTTGGAACCCAGTTGAAGTTGTGCAAAACCATTAACAAAATGTCATCTTATGTATTTTCGATTGTGTTGTTAGCAATTGATTAGAGCCCGTAAATTCGACTGCATCGAAGGTTTGTTTTTATTTTTTATTTTTTCGTATCTTAGGATAAGGAAGAATGGGGGTGGTTAAGAAGACTAATATTAACGTTTGCCCTGAATATGAACTTAAGCCATGACATTTTACATCTTTCCAAAACAAATATCATTAACCGCATCTTACATCTGCAGAAGGAGAAGTAGAATTCTCGATGCAGGAGCTTCCGTGACAAGTTCAGAGCTGTGCGTTCAGTGGGCAGGACCTGCCAAAATTCGGAACTGCATTTCTACGGCATGAGGGCACATGCCCAGAACTTCGGGGTTCAGTAGGACCATAAACCACCGCTCACAGCCAATCTTTGAAGATGGAAGATAAATGTCGACCCGCTATTTTCAAGACTTGATAATAACAGAGTATAGAAATTAAAAAAAAAAAAAAAGACGAAAGAATGAAAAAGAGAAAGCTTTCTATAGTTCTATACAGCCAACCTGCTAGAAGGGTAATCTGAACTTCAAAGGGCCCGAGAGAAGCAAATGAGCATAGGCAGGATGCTCACTGTGTATGATAAGGAATAGGAAATCTCGCTGTTCACCCAGGAAAGCTCCACGTCGCGAAGATTCTCCACAGGGAGAGTCCTGCCCCGGCCGGCCGTGAGGGTCCTGTTCGAACTCGCTCCCCTGACCAGTCCCCTGCTCACCTTACGTGTGGCCTTACCTGTTCCACTGTTTCTTCAAAGTCCAGGCGTTAGACACGGTCCAGGCACTGTCGTCCCTCTGCTCAGACTGAGCGCATCGGCCCCCCTCCGATCAGGCCTATTTTGCAGATAAAGAAAATGAGGTTTAAACAGAACGACTAATTTGCCTAAGGTCGCACAGCTAGAGAGGCAGGAGGAGCCCAGTGTTGAGCTCGTAGATATTTCTGGCTTCACGTCCAGTGGCATTTCTAGAAGACATATTTAAGCTGTCGGTGGCTTGCCGTGCTCAGGGACATCTCCATCCCGCTCACCGACCCCGACAGAAAAGCTTCTGCAAACCAGCAATTACGGCTTCGGGTCCAGGCTGCTTCCCCCGCAGAAGCTAATTAGATCAAGACAGGAATCTGACAAACCATAGTTCAAACCGGCTAATTAGATTAAGATCGATATAAAATCTCCTTTAGACAAAGGAACAATTGGACGTTTCTGGCAGAGATATCTGCAGTTCGTGTCAATAAGGTAAGGAGGAAAAAACACGTGTTAAACAGCATCCGTGAGCCAGCACCCTTTCCTGCTCCCCTTAGTGATGTGAGCAAGCCCGGCTCCTCGAGAAGAGGGAGTGAATTAAAGCAGCGGGGAACCTGGGCAGCCTGCAGAGGTCCGTGGTCCCCAGTCCAGGCGCAGGTCCTGGGACCTCAGCTCTGTCAACTCTACACAGCGCCTGAAGCCACCGGACGACGCTCTGTCGTCCATCCACACGAAGAAACTCCTCTGCTCTCGAAGTGCACACAGCAGGTGTTCCGCCCCTGAGAACGCTCTTTAATGTCATCATCATTCTGACGGAGCAGAGGGGGCGTCGTCGTCGCGATCTTCATTTACAGATCAAGGAGACCACGGCTGAGGGTTTGCAGCCAGTTTGCCCAGCATCTCAGCCGAAACAGACACACAGAGCACAGGGGGGCCCGAGTCCCCATGTTGCCCTTGGGCAGTGGAGTGTGCGCCCTGGGGTGAAGGGTACACTGACTGGTCCGGCAACAAGGCCCGAGTCCTCCATGCACTGTGATGTGGACTCACCACCCAACCTTGTTGCCTCTGAGCTCCAGAGGCTCTTCTGCAAATGTAAAGTTTTACGTTAGTGGGGTTTGGATTTTGAGGGTCACGGTGTGCTCTGAAATTCCAGCAGACGCTCTGAAATTGATGGCTGCAATGGGGGGATGTTGTTCGCACACCATGACTTCGGGGTGTTCCCTGCCATCCTGAGCTCCTGGCCTGTGTGGAGCCCACGACGGAGCAGGGGCACCCACTCCTGCCCGGGCGAAGCTGGTTCCGATGCTGTCCTCAGGCTGATCGCCTCGGTGCTGTGCAGGACATTCCTCAAGAGAAATATCCTCATGTCTCGCCCGCTCCTGACTCTTAGGAAAACTGACCGTTAAATAAAAAGAAGTAATGCAAGATTAAAAAAGCTGAGCAGGAATGTGTAATTGATGCATTATCAATTTAAAGACACAGATTTTTTCAGACTTCTTTCTTCGATCTGTAATTCTCAGCCTAGCCAAAGAAATGGAAGATCGCGGCCTTGCGAAAGAGTTTATAAAAGCAGGGGGAGATTTGCAATATTACAAAAGTTTATTTTCCTTGCCATCTTCCTGAATGGTGTCCTTGATGGAAATGGACCCCCAAAGCAGGAAAACCCTTAAAGGTGAGCGTAGCGAGAGAGCTCGCCTGGCCTGGGCTTGGGAAATGCATGTTCTGAAAGCCAGCATTAAAGTGATGACAGTCATCTCAATTAAAGGGTGGCTCAGAAAGGGAACGGCGACATCGAGTCATGGTCCAGCTGTGCCTACGCCTCCCGCTTTCTGCCACTCCACGGGGCCTGGCGGGAGGCCCCTGTCGGGAGCTGGGAGGTCGGGGTTCCTAAGGCAGCGTGGATGTTAATGAATCTAGGGGTGAACCAAGCCAGAGCCTGGTTTAGTTGGTCAAGCTGAGTTTCAAAGTCTGGAAGGGACAGTTCTGACAGGGACAATCATCAGGGTGGGGGCTGCCGTGGCCGGGGTCCTGAGTCAGAAAGGGACAGCAGAGGAGGGGCAGGACAGGGCCACGAGCGAGAGCCAGCTGCCCTCTGTGGACGGCCCCAGGAGGAGTCCCGAGCCCGCTTCTGAGGAGAGCCGGTGGCAGGGCAGGACAGGTGGAGCTCTGTCGGGAAGATCCAGGCATCGGGGCTAGGTGATGGGGGCAGGGCGCCAACCACATCCGCTTCATCAGATCAGCCCGGGGCCACAGGCGGTGTCTCAGATTATCTTCCCCAGTGGCCCGATGTGGAATATCTTGCTCATTTTTGCAAGAGTATATTTTTAACCAAGATAAGTGCAAACCAGATGGTTTGCCCCCAAGCCCTCCCTGTCTAAATGCATTTCCAGTTAACCCACAAGGATCCGTGAAGGCCCAAGTATAAGGCAAATTCCACATGGGCTTTCGTGGATACAAACTCATGCGAAGACGTTACACAATGAGCAGCCACGTACGGCAGAATGGCATTACTGGAACAACACGTAAGAGGCACCTCTGAACTCCCGTCCACCCTTACATGCACGTCCCACGGCATCGTTAGACGTTCTTCTGTGAGACTCCGCCATCTAAACACTAATATATCCCCAGGGAATTGAACTCGAGCGCACCTGGAGCCACGGCAAGCAGGACAGTCTCAGATCGCGAAGACCGTAAGATGAAAATAAAGATGAAAAAGAAGTTATCATAAGAAATGTTTCTAAAGACATTTCCATGCTTCGAACATAGGTTTGACTGAATGGCGTTGCCATTTTGCAGGTCAGAAGCTGCTGAGTATCCGCAGCCTCCGGATTGGTGGGCTGGATGGTGCCGAGGACACGCGGGGCCGCCTGGGAATCTCTCTCGTTCTCTGCCACTGAGCTCCAGCCTCAGCGACGGGTCTACATCCGCACGACACGAATGCTTCAGCGTGGATTCCAGCCCCTCTCCATCCCCAGGTGAGGATCCGAACTCTCGAGCGAGCGACGTCGCTCGAGCTTCTCCTCCCCCTGCAGTGTTCATCTCATTCTGACCTTGGGGTACCGCTGAGATGAAAAGTCGGGGACCATGTCTGGGACCAGGGGAGGGTGAGGCATGGGCCACACTCGAGGGTGCTGTGGTCCCTCTCACCTCTCGGCTATTTCCGTTGAGTGTGCTGATTGTTCCTTTTAGGCTTTTCACAATTCCAACAGCCTTCTGGGGGTGCAGTGTCCTGGGATGTGGACGAAAGTCCCAGTGGCACGGGCACCCTCTGCAGGGCTGGCTCGGCACCCTGCGTCTCACAGATGTGTTCCTGACCAACTCGCCAACAGCCACCAGCAAGTACCACCCCATTGCACTGCCCACCGCATCGACAGGGAGCTCGAGTCTAAAGAAATCCAAGTAACAGGCTCAGGGGCTCACACTCTCGTGGAGGTACAGCTGGGTCCGGATGCGGTCACATCTGACACCACGGGCCCAGGTACTCCCCTCCCCCGTGCCTCAACCCAGCCGGAAGCACCTGCGCCATCATCGGCATTTGCTTCGTCAGCTCAGAGCAGTCTGACCCACGCGGTGCTCACGTCTCTTCGTGTTTAAAATTCATGTAATGGCCCGTGGTACTTTAAGAAACACTAAACGCATAAAACTGTTTTTTTCCTCATTGATGGACTTGAGATATTGTCAACACTTACACCAGAGAGCGTTGCCGTTAATGAACCACAGCTCAAGTAGCTTAACCTCTACAGGAAAAACCCAACACTGATAAGAGAGATCCTTCTCCTGGGATACGGCCGTGGGACAGACGGCGGACACACGCTGCACTCCGTGCTGATAAATCTAATTCTTTCACCGTTGTCTTCCAACTTTCGCATAGTAAATGCTCATTATGTTCCTATGTGCCGGACAGAAATAGCTGGCAGACATGTATTTTGGCAATCTTTATTAAGGAACAATCGATAGTGACACTCGTTTAATTTATGACATTTAAGCCCCTCGAATTCTGTGACATAAGCATCCCAGTTCCACAGGTAGAAAAATCGAGGCTCAATAAGATTATATAGTTTGATCTGGATTATGTAGCTGGGATGTGACAAAGCCAGCATCCCAGCCCCTGCCCGTCCTGCTCGTCCAGCCATGCTGGGTCTGTACGGAGGTCCTTTAAGAAGCATTCGAGACAACCATCTTCTCTTCATCTTCTCTGTACTCCTCTTCTATAACTGATTATTAATTTTCAGCGTTCTCACATCGTAAATAGACCATTTTATGATGAAGTCACCAATTAAGTTTGATTGTGTTACCCTACCTGTCATTTAACTCATGCGTGAAAATCACTTCGGAGATGAAAAGAAGATTTAAAACGCGCGATGTGAATGCGTCCTAGAGGCTAATCACGTGCAGTGGCAGGGAGAGAAGCCTGGTTTGTGGGCGTCGTCGGCCATGTATTATCTCCCTCATCTATTTATCGTCAAGGCCGTCATTAGAAAGATTAAAAACCAGCGTCGACAAATAGTCCTGAAACTTTTGTCTTTCATTAGTGACTTATTATTATTATTACTCAAGACCTCCTTTTTTCCAGCAGAGATGATGATTTCTCAGCCTGCGTCAGACACAATCCGTAGAGAATTCATCAGGTCTAAGGAAATATTAAACGCTATTTCCAACCACCGTACCCTGTTGTCAGGGGCCATCTTAGATGATAATGGCCTTAATTTATAGAAATATAAATAATACAACAGTGACTCCAAGAATCCATGCTCATATAAATCTGTCACAGATCGGTACAAATGAACGTAGTTAAATAAAACCGAACTATAAATATATCCATGCATCAGCTCATGAGCAAAAAAAGTTTACAGAGAGAGAGAGAACCACAGTTGCAATAAACATTGAAACATCTTTAGTCAACTGAGAACTTTCACCTTGAAATATGAGCCATCTTTGCATTTTATCCCTTTGAAATCTTAAGATATGTTAAATGTGTTTTCTAAGCAAACAGATGCCATGCATCTTAGAGTTTCAGACAGCATCATGCCTGCTAGGGCATGCGCCCTTTTATAACTCAAGCAGCGGTGACACCTGATACTATATTTCTCAATGCTCATTGGAATAACGAGACCGATGATTTCAGAAATAACCTCGTACTATATTGTTCTTGGCTTGGGCGCACGATGTTATTTTTTTTTTCTCCCTTTAAAAAAATACCTGCATTTACTCTGTGAAATGAATGAAGTCTGTTTCTGGGAATGTTCTCTTTATTTAAGAAAGGTCATCTGCCGACAGCAGCTGAACAAAGTCAGCTTTGCTATTCTTCTCTCTTTTTTAGATTTCATTTTATTGATTACTCCAGGACAATGCCTGAACTGCCTTCTACGGAAGAGGAAGAGCATATATGGAATTTTAATGCAGATGATAAGCCGGATCGATCCCTTCGAATATTCGTATCAAATGTGGCTTATTAAAAATACTTTCGATCCAAACAAACAGGCTCGACAACAAAACACGACACATAGGATTATTGTCGTGATCCAAGCATGGTAGACTTTTCATTGTGAAATATGCAGCTGCACAATGAGCTGGAAGAGAAACACATCTCCGCTGAGTTGTGAACGTTGCCTTGGAGATTTGTAATGTTGAAATTTTTATCGGACATCCACGACGGAAGTACAAGATTAAAAAAAAAATAGTTCTGATTTAACCAAAATGAAAGTTAAGATCTAGGAGCTAGATCCATAGCCAGACAAATCACAGCCGGTATCTTCACGATGAATCCAGCCATTACGGAGAATTATTCAGAGCTCATCAATCAAAGTCTATAATTTGTAATCGGCATGTAATTTTATTAACATTGTGTGTGGTTGGAGGCTTTGGGAGGAGCTTTAAATCTGTTTAAAGAAATGTAAATATGCTAGAATCCCAAATCATCACAGGTGATGCCTGAGTCACTACCAGTGGAATTCATGGAAGCTCTGTGCACTCACACAGGATCTGTGTCAAGGCCCACGCTAAGGTCTGTGTTAGGCCAAGGAGCCCCTTCCTCGGGGCTAATGCACCCCCAGTCACCCACCTGCCAGCCCTTTTCAACCCTCTGGCTCAGAGCCGCAAAGCCCTTCAGTTATAGCCCAGGCTGGCGGCTGCCCCACAAACCTCAGAACTGATACCCTTTCTCCCCACCTGTCCTTGTCTGAGGCCGATGCCACTGCATCAGGAACATGAGCATTACGTGTCCCCTCTGCCTCTATCACCATTTGCTCTTCAAAGACTGTAATTCCACTAAAAGTGCTCTTTTTCACACATGAACGGTCTCTTCATCTCATGGCCCTGTTCCTGTCTGTTACTGGGCGTCTGTTGGCCTCAGGGGGTAGCTCTTCCTGCCACCAATCCCCCAGTCCCGTCCCATGTTATAACCGTTGGCCAGGAGGGGCAGGTATTGTGGCTCATGAGATGTAACCGCGACTAACGCGCGAGACTTCAGCCTCCTGGCTTCTAACCTGAGCTCCGAGATTAGCAGCCGCTCCAACTGCCTGCCTGTTAGTTTCCTCGTCTCGAAACTGTGTGTGGCAGGCATCTTCTGTCTGTCCCTCCACGTCCCCTCGTGTGTCCACTCTGCTGTCCCTCCCAGGCCATCCATGTCCCTGGCTTCGGTAGGACCTGGCAGGTCAGAGAAAGCGATGTCTGCGTTTTGAGTCTCTGGCTCCCTCCCTGTGAGGTGACCTTGGGCTAGATGTGTCCCTTCACAGGAAGTCCTGTTCGACTCGAGGCAGCTGGCAGTTAAGACTTTCTCTCTTTACAAAGTCCAGTTGTCTGTCCCAAGTCCTCCCGCTCAGGCTGGTGGCAGCTTAGCTGCTTCTAGATGTGTGAGCTTACACCCAAGAGCAGAAGTATGCTCGGTCCCTTTGTAAATAATGCCCCTAAGCCTTTGTTTCCCCTGGGACCCTAACTGATAAGAACTGTCTCATAGTTTGTGGTTTGTGTTTTGTTCATTTGTTTATTTTTGGTGTGTATGTATGTGAGGGTGGGTGAAATCAAATAATATAATGCATGCAAAGTCCGGATCGTCGTGGCCGGCACATGGGACCAATATGTACAGATGCTTCCTGACTTAAGCACAATGGGTTACGTCACGATAAACCATCAAAAGTCGAAAATACTGGTAAGTCAAAAATGCATTTCAGATGCTTAAGCTACGGGACCTCGTAGCTTAGCGTCGCCGGCCGGAAACGTGCTCAGGACACAGACACCAGCCAGGCAGGGAAACTCACTGCCACCATCCAGCATCCTGAAGCCATAACATTAGCTGAAAGAGGTCACAATTCAAAATTTGATGTGCGGTTTCTACTGAATGTGTAAAACATTCACATCATGATAAAGTAAAATAAATAAATATATATATATATAAAACAATTATAAATTGGAGACCGTCTGTACTCAGTAGAGTTTAAAGTGAAATCAGTCCCTGAGAGAGCCAGAGCAGTGAGGTCTTGACAAGCCTCCTTCTGCCTCTGTGCCACCACCGTCCCCGACGCCCGAGTGTGTGAGGTCGGCAGAACGAAGGTGCCATGTGCCAGTCCCAAACCTGGGAGTGTGCTCTGGGCCACGGCAGGGCAGAGCTCCGGGTGCGGACGGACTCAACTGAAAACAGGGCGATCGATCTCGGGCCGTCCAGATGAGTCTGTTGGAATCACAAGGATCGTCACAGGTGGGAGAGGAGCTCGAGGGAAACGTGACCCCTGAGCGAAGACACGGACAGGTGCAATGTCGGTGGCTTTGAAGGTAGAAGGGAACACAGGGGCCGGCAGCAGCTGGAAAAGGCAAAGAGCTGAATCATCCCTTGGAGCCCCAGAGCAGGGCGCAGCCTGGACCCTGTCGTCTTAGCCCAGTGAGACCTGGGCTGCATTTCCGCCCTACGGCACTTGAACACATTAGCTTTGCGGTGAGCTGCTAAATTTGTGGTGACTTGTTTCAACAGCGATAGAAGATTTTAGATAGATAGATATATATATATATATATGAAGAAACTACACATTCACACTTCAACCCTTAAAAAACTATTTAACCATGTCTATTGAATTTGAGGTTCCTATAAATTTGAGTTTGAGCCAGATGTGCAAAGGAATTAGAGCGAACATAAAAAGCGATGACGCTTTTCCAGAATGTTCTTTTCCTCTTTCCAGAATGTTCTTTTCCCCTTTCAAGGACTTTCAGAATATTGACCTCATTAGAAAATGCTAGGAGTGGCAAACCCTAATTCCCATGTTTTCCTTGGGGAGCCGTCTCTATCCTCCAAAAAAAGGGCCATCATAACAGTCCTGGGAGGGTGAGCACCCCGTCTAACGGTCAAGGTACCATTCAGGCTCCGTCATCTAATTATAGATCTGTGCACAAAACTAAATGCTTCATCTCTGTCTTAACGCTCACGTTTTCCAGATTTTATACAGCATCTCCTGCCCGTGCCTTGCAGTAGTCGATGCACACCGGGCACGTCTTGATTTTTTAATTTGACTCCTAAATCAATCTCTTTGGTCTGTGTTCTTCTTTAAGCTCCGTCCCATCTATCGACAGATTCGGTGGTGCTGACGGACCCTTATCTAGATGGTCACACCATGAAAGGAAAAACTACCAAAGACACAATTTCTCTTTGTAATAAAGAAACGAGAGCTCTGTGTGCGTGTGATATACGTGCTGCATACAGTTTAGAGATCGTCCAACTCAACAGCTCTACTTCGTTTCTTCATTCATTCATTCACCTGTACATTTGAAAGCCAGCTTTGTGTCAAGCAGAGTTCCAAGACATAACAGTGAATGAGACAGACTTAGGTTCTGTGTTGGCAGATCTCATACAGTTGATCCGCGGACAACGTGGGTTTGAACTGCACGGGTTCACTTACACGTGGGTTTTTTCATCTTGTAAACAGAACATGTAAACTTACAGCGTAGATAAATACAGCACAGAATTGTAAATGTATTTTTTCTTCCTTACGATTTTCTTAATAACACTTTATTTTCTCTAGCTTGCCGTATTGTAAGAATATGGTATATAAGATATATGACATACAAAATATATATTTATTGACAATATGTTATCAGTAAGGCTTCCGATCACCAGTGGGCTATTGATGGTTACGTTTTAGAGAGTCTAAAGTTTTCCATAGATTTTTGGCTGCATGGAGGTTGTGCACCTAAGCTCTACACTTCCGAGAGTCAGGTGCACTTCTTGTGGATAATGAAGTAATACAAAAATAAATCAAGAAAATAGTTTTTTACATGGACAAGTAAAATAAATGAAAGCGTAACGAGTCGGGGAGGGGCAGATAGGCTTAGAGCAGTTGGGGACTTCCTGGCACTGCATCCTTCAGGTCTGGAGACTGGAAGAGAAAGGAGGTGCAGACCAGCTTGGGCCAGGAGAACGTCCCCTCTAAAGAACTAAGGTTCTAATGGCCTGGCCCGGAGCAGGGCCCAGGAGACCTGCTGGAGAGCCGGAAGGAGGGAGGGAGCGGCCGAGAAGGCAAAAGGCAGAAGGGTCCACAGACCACACATTTAACTTTTAGAGGCATTTAACTTTTCTTCTGATGGCGATGGAAGCCACGGGAGGGCTTGGACATAAGTGGTGTCATCTGCTTCTTCAGAACTGATCAATAAAATTTAAAACATTCTACCGGGGCATCTTGAATAATTTCGTTCATTAGCTCATATTGCCATCCAAATGGAAAACTGTGTTAGTACTGCAGAAAATGTACCATAAAGTGAAGAGCTCCAGAGCTCACACATTCTCTTATTATTCTGTGTTTAAATACATGTATACGTAAATAACATCTACATGCACCTAGATGATGACGATGATGATGATGATGATGATGACAGATAGATGACAGATAAATTATACACAGACGAGTGATTGAAAGATATTCTAGATCCACAAATGTGTCTGTTTTTATTCCTTCTGGAAGCTCAGACAGGAGTAAAGTAATCCAACAGCCCTGTCGTGGCATTGACATGTAAATGAGACCGGGTGGGACCTGCCTTTGCTCCTCGCTGATCTACATGTCAATACCTGACGCCTTGTAATTTATGTACAGAGAGAAATCTGTGAACAGGCACATTGCTTATCACCCCTGAACACATGTTAAAAATTCACTCCCTGGAATGACTGTGTTCCAGCCCAACTCGGTAATGTAGGCTAACGTACTTTACAAGTTTACTCACAGGCAAACTGCATTTTGAAGCTATTTATCTTTCTTTTCAAGGAAATCACTGCCTTAGAGACACTTCGGAGTTAGGAGCCTCCAGTTTCTGCATGAAAATGCCCGCCGTGCAGCAGGTAGCGGAAGCAATGAAGCCCACACGGCACCTGGTGGCTTCACGTTCCAGCGCAGGCTTTTCACTCCCAGACGTTCAGGTGTCACCACGAAGTCCCTTCTCAGAGGACTGATACTTGGAGACCTGCGTTTTATGGCTCAGCTATGAGGCCAGTTTTGATGACAAATTTGGTTCCGTGAAGGATGTCAGGCTGTGTCTATCCATCACCATTTTTCCCATAGCAGAAGGTCTGCCTCAAGGAGGCTTGGACCGAAGTCCTGCCCAGGCCAGGGGGCAGTTAGAGCGGCCTTAGCCTTGCTTTCTCCATTGAATGCCTTTAGGGAGGTGGCCTTGGCCCAAGAAGGGTCCCTTACCCTTCACATTTATTATTGCTGTGATCTAGAGGCAGACCCATGCAGCCTCAGACTTCCTACGACAATGTCAAAGACTACTTTTCATCAGAACTGGTTTTCATGGGCAGACTGAGAGAGAACCTATGCTTATGAAATCATTGTTAAAACCTCCTTCATTAATTAGGGAAGTGTAAAAACATATTAGGCATAGGGGGCGGACATGTCTCTCTGGGCAGAAATTAGGCACTGCCCAACTTCAGGATCTATGAAATTTCTTCGGGCATATTTCATGACACTATTTCTCATAGCTCATTCTCTCTGTTTACATAAATTTATTTACTTGTTTGTTTGTTTGTTTTTATTATGGAATTACAATGCAATTCTTGTGCAATTCAACAGTAAGACATATATATCGCGTTGTGTATTCGCCACCCATAGTTAGATTTCTTTCTGTCCATATTTGACCCCTTTTACTCATCTACCTCCTCCCTTCCCACCCCTCTACCCTCTGGTAACCACTAGTCTATTGTCCATGTCCATGAGTCTCTGTTTGTCCTGTTTGTTTGTCGCTTTTAGGTTCATATCCCACAAATAAGTGATACCATATGGTTTTCAACATTTTCTGTCTGGCTTATTGCGTTTAACATGATTATCTCGAGGTCCATCCATATTGTTGCAAATGGCAGTATTTCATGTCTTCTGTGGCTGAGTAACATTCCATCGTGTATATGTACCACAGCTTCTTTAGCCAATCATGTATTGTAGGACACTTCGGTTGCTTCCATGTCCTGGCCACTGTGAATAGTGCTGCTAAGAACATCGCTGTGCAAATATCTTTTCGGATCTGAGTTTTCAAGTCTTTGGGGTAAATACCCAGTAGAGGGTTTGCGGGATCATATGGTAGATCAAGTCTTAGTTTTTTGAGGATCCTCCATACTGTTTTCCACAGTGGCTGCACCAATTCGCAGTCCCGCCAGCAGTGGATGAGGGTTCCTTTTTCTCCACATCCTCTCCAATATTTGTTATTACTTGTCCTGTTGATTATAGCTATTCTAACAGGTGTGAGATGGTATCTCATTGTGGTTTTGATTTGCATTTCCCTAATAACTAGAGATGCTTGCTGTCCATTTGTTTGTCCTCTAGGGAGAAGTGTCTATTCAGGTTCTCTGCCCATTTTTAATTGGATTGCTTGGGCGGGGGGAGGTTGTTGTTATTGAGTTGTATGAGTTTTTTGCATATTTTGGATATTAGGCCCTTATCAGAGGCATTGCTTGCAAATATATTTTCCCATTCAAATGATTGTCTCTTTACCTTGTGGGTGGTTTCTTTTGCTGTGCAGAAGTTTTTTAGTTTGATGTCACCCCATTCACTTATTTTTGCTTTTACTTCCCTTGCCTTTGAGGTCAAATTCATAAAATCCACTTTAAGTCCAAGGTCCATAAGTTTAGGTCTTATATTCAGGGTCTCAATCCATTTTGAGCTCATGTTGGTGTGTGGGACACACAACGGTCTAGTTCACGTCACTGTAAAAACTACAGTAGGAAGAACAAGATGCCGGGAAAAGGCCTTGGCAAGGGGACGTGAAGAAGCTGAGTTTTCGTCTGATTGGCTGCCACTTTCAATCCCAGGAGACCCTCAGGGAACCCTCGTGGCTCGGTTGACATGGCTGCAAGATGAGAAGATTTTAAATGTTTTTTAATGTTCATATTGCATATAATGCTAACTGGTGATTGCTTTCATTCAGGAAAAACCGAAATGGCACCTGGACACTGAGGCCCTTGACACACAATCGGGGTGCCTGCCACCTTCTCTAACTGTATCTCATTGAACTTTTGACTGTATTCTTGTAAAAAAAAAAAAAAGGCAAAGCCTAAAAAGAAAGAAGAAAAGACTGCATGTTCTATCGACTGAAATTGTTAGAGGAGTTATACTATTGAAAAGCAGATGTGGCGTGTGGCCCAGGTTTAGGCCTCCAGCAAGTTCCCGGGGGGCTGGTCCAGGGACCAGGCTTCGCGAACGCCCTGGATCATGTATACCTAATTCTAACGCAAAGGTAAAATCACCAGGAGTCGCTTTGGGGATCTCCTAATTTTTTTCCTCCTTTTGGAGAGAGTTCTCTAAAACTAAAACCTAACTAAAGTTCCTAAAGTGAGGAGCCCATTTTTCCTAACAACAACAATAAAAAATCTGCCAATCACAGATATTCTTTCCAGATATGACAGCGGACAGGCGGTGCGGAACACACGGTCGTGATGGCGTCACTCGCTCTCTCCCCGAATCACACTCAGGCTGAAGCACGACGCTCTGGGGACACTCTCTGTGTCCTTCCTCCACTTCTGGGAGCAGCTGTGAGACCAGGGGGCCCCCAAAAACATTGTCTCCAGATTTGAGTCACCCAGACTGAGAACCGTTTAAGACATCCTGTAGCAAATAAGCTGATAATACGTATCAAGCATGTTACTTAGGAAGAAGAACTATTTTTAAAAGGATGTGTGTGTGGTATGTGTATCTATGTATGTATGTGGTATGTGTGTTTTTCCATAAATGATAAAAGAGAGAGAGAGAAAGAGAGAGAGCACGAGAGAGAAAGAGTTCCACGAGACTCTCTCTGGTTAGCTCAAAAGACGTGAGACTTGTGTTTCTGGCCAAGATGGAGTAAGAGTGAGTGGGTTCACCTTTCTGCCTGAAACTACCCAAACGCCAGGCAAAGTCTTGGCAGCAGCGGTTCAGACCCCGGCCCTTGGGACCTGGACAAGGGAAAAGTGGGGGCCGCACATCGCCTGGCCCACTGCCCAGGGAGGGTCCAGGAAGGTGACTCCAGCCGCCTCCCAGAGCTAGGAGATGGGACGGGGTGGGGGGTGGGGGTGCTTCTAACCCAGGCACCTCGGAACAGCATGCCATCCGTCTTGTATAATCATCTAATCACGATGGACCCCAAATCGCCACTTGTGCTTCCTGCAGAGCCCCCACGCGAAGCGACAGTGTGCCCGCAGCCGTGAGAGGCCCACCCACGGGCCCGGAAGGTAAGCCCTAAGCCCTCACCTGGAGCTGGGGTGTGCGACTTCACACTCAAACAGTGTGTCTGAAGGCACAACAATTTCCCATTGCAAAGAAAATATTTCCTTCCTAAAAAGGCTGCTCCCTTTCGTACACCTGCCCCATGTAATTTGGGGAAAAGTACTTGCATTCCTGTTAATAAATATACTTTATACTTTTCCTTACTGAAAATAGCAGTAACTTCCAATCTGGCTATAATTTTTGCTTTTTTCTGATATGGAAATCTTCAGCCTTTGCATCAAACAGTGCTCCCCCCGCCCTCCAATCCTGCACCCCCGTTCCTGGCACCACAGAAACAGAGGGACGGGCTGAGCTACCTATTTGCCAAACCTCAATTTTCCTTTCTGTTTAAAAGAGATAATGCGGTAATAATAATACTAATAACGATACTATCTTCGAGTTTGCAGCGAGGAGTCAGTGAGTTTACTTACACGTGATGCTTGGCACGGCCTGCCCATTGCAAATCCGAGTGAATGTCACTGCGGCCGGGACCACCCTGGTGGCAGCTGTTACCTCTCTCCTCTTACTAAAAGAAAAGGGGGCATGGAGGAGGGTGACAAACGGGGTTAGAATCCGGACTCTGTCATCTACTGGCCATTTCATCACAGGAAGCCATTACTGCTTCTCGTCCTGTGTCCCATAAGCGAATGTGACAATGACGAAGTCTCTCAAAGCTCAGGGAAGCCAGATCCAAACCCACGGCTGTCTGACTCCAAAACGCTTGCTACTTCATCTCCCACAAAACACAATTATTGGGGACGCTGAACTGAAAAGCCATACCATGGTGTAGCGGACACGGCCAGACTGCGGCCATCTCCCGGCAGTGGATTATCTAGGTTTTCACACATAAAACAGCTCAGGACAAACATGCATTTGTACCCATTCTTATCTCTTGCCAGAGACGTGATACCACGTCCAGAACGTCTCTGAGCCGCGCGTGGCCTGCCATCTGTAGATATGCCCTCCACCCAAGCGAGCCTTCCTGCAGCGGCAAAGGCAGGAAGGAGCAGACATGACTCAGAGTTCCAATTAAAAGAAGGAAATTTGCATCAGGCGATCCACCGCCTGTGTCAGGAGCAGCTGCTCTCTCCTCCTACCCTCCCAAGGAGAAGGGGCCTCGGGGCGTGGGTTTGGGTTTTGCAGAGGGGGTGTCCCGGTTCAAGGTGGTCACTGGGGGACAGGGTCAGTGACACGGTCACGTACGAAGGCCTGAGCCGTGCCCATGGGGAGAAGATGGTGCCTCCCGTCACCGGGCTCCCTCTGCCTCTGTAACTCCTCTCCGCCAGCTCTCCCTGAGACCCTGGCAGCCCCTCACAGCTGTGACCTCTCTAAACTGTCAGCCTCAGATTAACTGATACTTCATCAATTTCGCCTGAACTGCATTTGCAACCTGGTCTCAGGAGGGCTGCCCAGTGCATCAAACGCCAGGCAGCAGCCCCCAGAGCCAGATTTTCTTGAAAACGATGGGGGCATTTTTCAATCTGCTTGCAGGGGCCTGGGCGACAGCCCTGAGAGGGGTGGGGTGCCCGGAGGGGAACCCACGGGAGCCTCTGATTATTCCTTGTAAATTTTTCATGAGGACATCTGCCCACACTCCACTCCTCCAGCTGCCCTGCCCCCTCTGCAGCCAGGCCTCCTGACAAGGCATGAAAAACCAGAACGACTGGGCTCCGTCCCCATCAGCCAGGAAGTGACTGCTCAGAGGCCGTGTGCTTTCAGGCTCACAGAGGGGCTGGCTCCGCTGGGGAAGGGGCTGAAACAAAGGATCGGCCTGAGATGGATGACTCTTAGGTGAGTCTGCAGAGTGAGGCCCCCGCCACGGGCAGGTGACTGCAGCCTCCCAAAAGGTCAGGCTGACAAAGACCACCTGGCCTAGAGAGAGCAGTGGGTTTTACAGACCCCACTGATCTGGGGGACTGGGGAGCCTGGCCCACCACCCCCAGCCGTACTCCCCTCCGCCTTCATTGTAGGGGGTGGCCTTAAGCATGCAGTGAAGCGGAAGGCTCCCTGGGGTACCACATCCACGTCCCCAAATCAAAGCCAGGAAGAATCTAAGTGGCGAAGGGTGGGGGGGGGGAGGGGGTCAGTGCTTCCTTATTTAAATAAGAAAACAATCTTTCTTTGGAAATAACTGGCAGCTTACGAGCTTTAAATCCCTATCTCTTCCCATGCAGTTCAAATCAAGAGCCAGCAGCTCTTTCTCATTAATGCATCAAGTCGTGCCGATGTCCTTTTTGTGCTCCCTTTGAAGTGACATGTGCTTCGATTTATTCCTAATCTCCTAAGTGATGGCGTAAGGGCCGCGCCCCTGCGCCACGACGCTGGGGTCTCGGGCCGTTGAGCCCGGGGACGCTCGCCGACGCCGCGGTGTCGTGCGTGCAGCCCGGGTCCCCGAGTAGGACACCGACCCCGGGCGGGAGACGCGGCGGCGGGAGAGGGACATTCACGCGGAACCCGCCGCACACACCTTAGAAATGCCGCCTTTTGTGCCGGGCGCGGCGCGCCCCGCGTGGAGCAACAGTGCCACCCAGTGGCCGCTCGGCGCGCCGCCCGCGTCCCCGCCCCGAGTCCGCGCCCCGCGTCCCCGCCCCGCGCCCGCGCCCCGCGCCCCCGCCCCGCGCCCCCGCCCCCGCCCGCGCCCCGCGACCCCGCGAACGGCTGCGGCGACAACGCGCAGGTGCGAGCCGCCCGCCCGGACTCGCATCTGCGAGCCGCGACCCACGTAGAAGGCGTCGGGGTGCGGGTCACAGCCGCCGGGCGGGAACCCCGGGGCGCCCCGAAGGGCCGTGCGCGCCCGGCGGGGGCTGGGTCTGCTTTGTTTTCTCTTGCTATACCGTGATCACGAGTCCAGGGGGGAATAAAATGAAACGCATGTGCTCGACTGCTTCACTGATGTGCGGGTGTTGTATACATACACGCACATATGCGCCATAAGCCAATCCTAAGATCTAAGCAACGCGACGTCACGGGGTGGGGGGCACGGAGTGGCAGAGACACCACGGGACGTGGAGGCACGGATGTGGGTCAAGTCTAATGGGGACCGTGCACGTGACGATGTCGGCCGCTCAGTCCACTGCGGGCTGTTTCGTTTTCTCACCTGAGCAGTGGGTCACCTGAGACATAAAATTTGTGGAAACAGTGGTTCTGAACGAAGCCAATACAGACGGGCGTCGCTGTGAAGATGGGGCTTCCTCCAGCCCTTGCCGGTGTGTCCCCCCACCCCCACCCCCCGGCGCGCCCCTTCCCCGCCCCCCGCAGCCAGGGAGCCCCACGCGCGTCCCCGCCTCCTCTGGGCGCCTCCCCGCCGCGTGCCTCAGTGCCCACGGCTCCCGGTCGTTTCCTGATCCACCCACCGCAGGGCTGTGTCTCCTCGTGGATTTTCTACTTTTTCCCTCCACAGCCACACAAGGGACGTTCAAAAATCCTCATCGGTGAACAAATTGATGCTCAAATCAGAAATGCCTGAATTTGGGGCCAGAAAGTACAACGGCAAAACCCAGAGACCCAGAACCTGACTCTGTCTCTGGCTTTCTCTCTCCGTCTCAATCTAAGCAATCATAATTTACGTATTTTTTTTTAATCTATCAGATAAAACGTTCTCCTGGGAGAAAAATAGTTTATAGTATCATTTTTGTTCTAGAAGTTTGCAACTACTTACTTACTGAAGCCTTTAAAAATCTGCTCTAGTGAGTTAGTTCCGAAAGGTTATTTAGAGAACCCTGCAAATTATTAGATTAAACCCTGTAAAGTTGCGGTTTGGGTTAAAAATCATCGAATATGAGAAAGTCATAAGATATGACCTAAACCATCTCTTCCCAGAGAATTACACTGTACTAATTGAGTGTCTACTTTGTCAGGTGTTTTAGCATTGCTGTGAGTTGCGTTACTGGTGTTGCCATTGTCTGCCATTTGGGATTTTCTGGGTCTATGAGGATAGAAAACTGCAGTCTTATTATGTGCGAGGCACACGCGAAATCATTTACAAATGTATCGAGGATGAAAAGGTAACAATCGTAAGGAAAGTCTTACCAAGTACTGGAGGTCGCAGCAGTGTCGATGTGTTCTGCTATAAATACACACGGGATTGCTTGCTCGAAAGCTCATGTAGCAAACAGCTAAGATCGCATCCACCGGACAGGTGTTTGTACATTCTAAAAATTGGATTAATTAGTGGTAAGAACATCTGATGTCCTTAACTGTTTTCTCTTCCTCCCTGGCCCTTCTGATGAGGCTCTCGTTTCTTATCTAGAATGGCATCCGTTTTTGTTTTCTCTCCTCGTGCATCCATTTAGTGTAACAATCTGAGCACATAAAACATACGTATGCGTGTTTTTGTATTCATCACTCATTACACACATTTACTGCTGAAGACGTGTACATTGTAAAACAAGGGAAAAATAAACATCTTAAAGGATGAGCTCAGAGAAAACGAATGATGTTTTAAATAAATGTTTAAACTTTTATTTATACACAAAATATTCTGTGCTATGATAAATATTTTATTAACGATATTTTCGAGAAAGAAATATAATTAAATAGGTTTATTTTCTATATGGGTTTGACATTGTGATAAAATAAAGTTAGAATTCTAAGTTCGGTTTGTTCTTGATACTAATTGTCAGAGTTGAAAAATATGTTTCATAAAAGTACATAAATTCGAATAGAAATGAGTCATTAGCGGTGCTTTCTAAATTGGGGCACCACGTTTCAATCCCATTCAGCAATTATATGAAGATTTGTCATGTTGTTGATAAAGTTCAGCTGCTAAACTTCCCTTTTCCTCAGTGTCAGTCAGTTGTTCTTTTAAGCTAATTAAAAAATTGGGGCGCTTTTGTGACTTTGTCGAAAGGGTTTCAAAACACTATGTCTCCTTTCAGAAAGTTTTCAATAAAAAATATCGTTTGAGGATTGTACAATGTACAGATTTGAGAGTTTTGCTGTCATTGCTGACATAGTCTGATGATGAAATCACATCATGGTAGAATCACTTCCGAATATTCGATCTCAAGTTACTTTCTTTAGCATAAATTTCTCTCAAAAAGCGGTTACTTTCTTGGTCATTGTTTTAAAATCACCTATAAGTTGAAATATATATTTAAGATTACTTATTAGTTATTTATTTATTTTCAATTTATTTATTTACAAAAATCTCTGTTTGGCAGCATCGGAGGACAGCGAGCTGTCACCTCATTGCTTCCCCAAAGCGTCATTTGCTTTGAACAAATAATTGTCATGATTCATTTTGAAGTTTCATAACTCTTAAGTACTTTGAAGTGTAATAAACAGCAAATGCATATGTGCTACAAAAGATTTTCATATTTGTTTTTCATGTCTTTAAAAAGTACTGCAGCGTTGTAAAGGGTACCATACTAGGAGTAATGTGAATGAATGATACACGCCACGACCCTTGCTGTTTCTGTCATTAATTAGGCAAAGCATCACTGGTTTTCCATAAAACATTGTTTTGTCAACCGAATCATTTGCTGTTCAAAACAGACCTTCTCTGATACATCTCTCTTCAGCAGATCGCAAAGAAGTTGTTCTTTGTGTCTCATGATTGAACCTGAACTCAGCAAGTACCAGAAGGCTGGACATGTTAGAAACATCTGCATTTTTACCCAACTGTACAGCAACTCTCCCAGACTGAGTGATTTATCCACAAACTGGTCTAGTCCAGTCTTTCACATTTTATGCATCTTCCAAAAGTGTTTGAAGACAATGGGTACAATCTTGTATATACCACATTGTTTTCTGTGTCGTCTCAGCGATTTTTACTGAAGTAGGAAGGAAAAATATTTTATCAAATTGATTTTATCAACATATCTTTACCTACTAAGAAAGAAAACTCAAAAGAGACTTAGTGGAATTTTGGAAAGCATAGAATTAACTGATGTAAAACTTTCAGGATTTTTGCCCAAAAAGTTAGATCTTCCTATGTTGATTCTTAGTTTTCAATGCCTCCCTAATTGTGACTGATTCATACCTTGATTAGTAAATACCTCAAGGCACTAACTCTCTGTGCATAGATAGTGAGGGTCACAGTTAATAACAGCAGATGTGAATCTGTATTTAACATAACTTTCCATAGTGCTGAAATTCATGTTTGCGATTACAGATTTCATTAGATTGTCAGTGTTTTAATCTGTTCTGATGGACGAGGAACTGGCATCAATAGCTGGGTATAACAGCAGCTCCGATTTCCTGTTCACCTTTTCTTAGGATATCAGCATCAACCTCAATCTATGGTATTTGCAGAAATATTTTTGAGTTATTTGTCCACTCTGGAGGGCTAGCAAAGTTAAAACTAGATAAAATAACCCATAAGTGCATTTGACAAGTAAACTACAGTCGCTCACGGCACTGAAAACATAGAAGTGAGTGTGGCAGCGGCCTTGACCCTCTGCCCTTCAGGCCTCCAGCCCGTCCCTGGGGAAGACTGTCTGGCGCCCAAGCCGGGAGAGTCCCAGGGTCCCTGCGCACACCGGTGCAGTCGGTTCTGCTCTGATGCTTGTTTTGACATGCATGCCGGTTTCAAGGAAGTTGATATATTAGACGACAATTTGAGAATTATGCCAGTGTGTTTCCAGATGTGTGATTTCATAGGCAAACGTGAAAAACTGCTCCCAGCTGATCCGAGCTAGAACACACACACACATTCCACACACTCCTCCATTATCTCCCAGCGGGCCACAGCTCACCGCCTGTGCCTGAGCCACCCCCCACACCCCCCACATCTGGGTCAGAGCTTCCCTGTGTTTCCCCATCTCCCCAGCCCTCCACTTCGCACAGCGCACAAGCAGCCGCCGCCACACCCACATCCTCAGCAAACCTCAGGCCTCTCTCCAGGTGCCACGTTCACTGGAGCGCCGATGCCCGTCTTAATCATTTAACGTGGAAAATGGTGTGACCGTTTTAATAAGATTCTTATCCTTTTATTATGTCACTGACGAAGGTTTCGATTTTTAGGCCCCATTTTCCCCATAATTAATCAGTCCATCGCCTAATTTTACATCATTTGGAGATTTTTAGGAACACGTGCATCCTGTTACAGCAGAAAAACATTCCTAATTTACTCGTTCGAGCACCTAAACTGAACATGAGGAGCTGGCAAAGCTTATCAGAGCAAGCGGCTTTCGAGCCAAAAGCAGGAGGAAGGATGGAAGAGGGCCGCAGGCCAAGGAAACAATCTCCAGCGATGTTGGATCGGGCGCTTTACATGTGTAATTTCAATGACCCTCACGCAATCCTGAGAGCTGGGCATGAAAACCCTCATTGAGGCTCAGGAAATGGAGGCCCTCCACCATTAGGGACTTCCTGAAGGTCGTGCGGCTTTTGCAGCTGCCGGACTCAAAGTTCGCCATCTTTCCATCATGCTTGGCTGGCATGGTTTTCCGAAGCGTGCCCCAGTCCCCATCCTGATCCACCAGATGTCCTAAGAGGAGTCCGGTGCCCTTGCTCCTCAGAGAGAAGGACGTTGGCAGACCAGTGAGCCGTCACTCCCCTAGGGAAAGAAAGACACACCAGCAAAGTCGAATGAGCTGGCAAGATGAAGACAGACAGCCTCGTCGTGGGGTCCTCCCACCCCGATCTCTTCCGTGCTGTGACCAGCGGTGGCTCTGAGGAGCACGTTTTCCCCAAAGTTCCTGAGAGGGCAGCTCCTGGTAGGGTCACTCAGCGTTTCGCAGACAGCGGCTCTTGGCACCAGCTGCTCCTGCGATTGCCTGGTGGGCATTCTCAAGGGTGGCTTCCATCAGAAGCCGCTCCCGAAGAGCACTGCACAGGAGGCGACGCCACCTGGAAACAGCCGCATCCAGGACCTGCCCTGCGGGTGATGCTCGCAGCGCCCGACACGTCTCCTCTGTCGAAGCAGATGTCTGACTCGGGCTGCTGGCCAGGTTGGCGTCATCGCCCCACATGGCAGAGGCGCTGGCTGCGTACACGAGAGGAAGTCCCTTTGACTTTCTTAGTTTCAGTTTTCTCTTACATAAAATGGAAATGCCTCCAGACACTACGATCGGGATTAGCTGGGACAAGATCTGTAAAGGGTGTGGCCGTGAAGGGCACTCGTTGCACACCAGCCTCTTTCTCG
>NW_024352787.1:30101265-30120418 GCF_902729225.1 Pteropus medius
TTGTCACACGGCAGGTGTCAAGTTGTGTTTGTCATCACGGAAATGGATTTATAGCAGCAACGGTGGAAATTTTGTTGCATTTTAGATAGCGGGTTTTGTCCGTTGCACTGTCCCAATGTGCTGCAGAGCGGGTATTACATAGCGGCTGTCCTTTGGGACCGTCCTTGCGGCACAGGCTGCTGCTGTTTGCCACGATGTCAATTTCAGTTCACATCTGTCATTAGAGGACATGCTCTATGTCAGCGGCTGCCCCACTTTGCCTCTGCCACCAGAGAACTTGTTTTACGGCAGTTGCTGTCGTAAATTTGCCACTTGTGGATGTTGGGTGGTTACTGTCGTTAGGGTGCTTGCTTTACCGCAGCGGCAGTCGCAGGTTTGCGGCATTGCCGGTGTCCGCAATAGAACTCGCTTTACAGCAGCGGTTGCAGAAATTGCCTCATTGCACATGTCAGGTAGTGTCTGTCATCGAAGAAGTCACTTTACGGTAGTGGCTGCCACACTTCTGCCTCATTAGAAATGTCGGTTTGCATCTTTTGTTAAATTGCTTTATGATAGTGGCTGCTGCACTCTTGCTTCGTTGCAAGTGTCACTTTGCATCCGCAGTTAGAAACTTAGCCTTACGGCAGTGGCTGTCCCAGTTTCGTCGCATTGTGGCTACCAGGCCGCACCTGTTATGAGGGAACTTGATTTATGGAGGCGACTGTCGCAATTTTGCCGCGATGGCTTCGGTCAGGTCCCATCTGTCATTGGAGAATGTCTTTTCGGCAAACATTGTCACAGTTTTGTGCATTGTGGATTTCAGGTTGCATCTGTAGCTATTGCTTTACAACAACGGCTGCCGCGATTCGTGGCCATGTCGGGCCTCGACTGTCGTTAAGGAACTTGCTTTACGGCACCGGCTGCTGCAGTTGTGTTGCTTTGCGGAATGCAGGTGTGTTTGGCATTAGGGCACTTGCTTTACGGCAGCGGCTGCCGCGCTTGTGCCGCATGGCGACGTCAGGCTGCGTCTTCCGTTAGATGAATTGCTGCCGAAAGCAGCAGCCGAGCTGCCGCCGTGAGCACGTCAGGCTCGTCTGTCCTTAGGGAACCAGCTTTACGACAGCGGTAACCACAGCAGCCCGTCTTTCCGTTGTAAATGTCAGGACGTGTCTGTCGTTAGGGGATTTCGCTTTACGGCAGTGGCGGTCACAATTCTGCCGCACAGCAGATGACAGAGAATGTCCGTCGTTAGGGAATTCGCTTTATGGCAGTGGCAGCTGCTGCTGCACTTTGACTTCATTTTGGCTCAAATATTCAATCATTTTTTTTGGAAACTCTTTACAGCAGCGTCAATGGCCTCGAGCCTGCCTGCCCCTAACAGGAAGTTCAGTGGAGGATTTAACGCCTGGCACGAAGTTTATCCCCGTTTAACAGGAAATAGAGCGGACACCTTGGCCCACAGCACCCAGCCTGGCCCCTCTTAACAAAAACTAGAGTGGAGGCCTCGGCCCGCCGTCCCAGCCTGTTCCCCTTACCAGGAGGTGGAGGGGAGGCCTCGGCCGGCGGCATCACCCCCCTTCTTCCTAACACAAATGGGAGTGAAAATCTTGGCCCGCGCAGCAAGCCTGCCCTCTCGTGAAAGACGGTAGAGTGGAAATTTATCACACCACACCAAGCCTTTCTTCGAAAAAAAATCAGAACGGCGACCTTGTCCCATGATAGAGCGTGTCCTCTCTTAACGGGAAACTGAGTAGAAACTTTTGCCCACAAACCAAGCTTGTTCCATCGCGAAAATCAGGCCCTGGACCTTTTTTTTTTTTTACCAATCAAAACATCTCAGGACGTCCTGGTTCGAGTCCTCTCCTCATCCCTCCTGTTCCCTGTTCCTTCAGCTGCATGGCTGACTCTCCACCAGACTGACGTGCATCTGGGTCTTTGGAACAATGGTTCTGGTCCTACCAGCTGTTTCTGCCACCTTCAATCAAGAGGCCTTTTAGGTTCGCCTGCCCTCAGTCCACTCACAGTAGGCACCCTTTGCCCTACAGGGGACACCGGGTGTCCACGTCAGCTGAGCACGGAGTCTGGCATGAAGTAGTCACTTAGTACTTGCCAGATGCTGTTGTGGCAGGAGCAAGATGTTAATAACCAGAGCCAGATGTTCTGCTTGGGGCGTGAATGCCTGGCCCATACTCATTGATCACTAATAAAAACCTTAGCGAGTCACTCATAGTAAAAACCACAGTGTGGTCTTATGATTTGGGAATATCCATCTCCACTGAACACCTAGAAGATCCCTGGACTCACACTCTTTATAGACAGGATGAGAGCGAAGAACAAGGCAGGACTGTGAGGCCCAGGGCATCTCGACGCATTACGCACAGCTGGACGACCCACCGTGGCCTCCACTCCACCAGCGTCACCTTCTCTGAGCCCTAGGGAGCAGAAACCTGTGGAAAGTGGGCTCACACGGCCTCACAGGCAAACCCATCAGACCTCAGACCGCTCACATGATAACTGGTGCCTGGAATTCTGTGTTGAATTTCTCATGCATTAGCGAGGCACTCAGGCATCTCTCCGTGGAATTACAGCCCTATTATGTACAATTGGGTATGCATTACTCCTTATTTTTATACCATTAACTTGGATGAGGCTATTTCTCAAGCACTGAAGTGTATAAGAGTTAGGGGCAGAGAAAACTGAAGTGTATAAGAGTTAGGGGCAGAGAAAACTGAACTGGGGAAGCAAGATGCATATGAGCCAGTAGAAGCTGCATCGTTAGCAATATATTTAATGTCAACTAGGTTAATTAAACAAATATAAAGTCAGGCAAAATGTTTTATTCCTTTCCATATTCACTATCGTCTACTCAACTTTAGATCTAAATCCACCTATACAAGAGACACATCGCCCCACAGTCCTATCACTGAGAGAATCTCAAAGTTTGAGCCTCCTACAGTAAGTTCTCACACAAGTTCTTGGCAACTGTGATTTTAAGCAAAATGACTTACAACACAATCAATTTGACCCTTGCTTAATTGATATAAATAAGAGTTAAGCTCCTATGACATATTTTTGGTCACGAAAACATCACCAAACTTCTAAATAAAGATCCTAAACACATATAATATTAAACATTGAAATAAACGTGAGCTATACATACACTGAAGAAAGATGAGTATAATTAAGTACGAGGAGTTGTTTTCCAACCCACTGAACCCAGCCCCAGGTGGTGGCTGGCCTGAGCCTCTCATATCCTTTTTGAGCCTTGATTTCCTGGTCGGGAATGATGATAACATGTATGTCACAGTGTTACTACGACGACAGAAAGTGGTGATGGTGGTCATTGCCATTGCTGAGCCCTGTCGGTCGGAAGGAAAAGGCAAACTTCTGGAAGATGGGAAATTCTAGCCTCATCTGGAAGAATGAACAGGATCCTAAGGGTCATCGAGCAGGAGAGCAGAGCGTCACATAGCTGCATCCGCTGTGACAACATCCCCTGGGGGAAGATGGTGTGGAGGCCCAAGCTGCCAACTTGGGTGAGACATACGGCAATCATGAAGAGCAGCCTGGCAGGAGCCAGAAGGTGCAGCCTGGTTCCAGAAAGCTCGACCCAGGCCGACCCACGGGAAGTAGCCTGAGTGGCCCTGCACGTGAGGAGAGAGAAAGGTCGTGTGCTCAGGGTTGATGGCAGTCAGGGGGCGATGTGGGAAGCGGAGTGAGCGGGTCAGCCACACTTGAGGTTCTGCAGGACGTACAGGACGAGATGAGGGGGACAGCCTTTGTGACTGTCGCAGCTGCTCTACTGCTGTATCTCCAGTGCTTCTCGTGGTATCACGGTGACGTTCCCATCAATGACTACCCTTTTCCCACGGCGTCATTGATCCATGGGTTATCCGTATAGCTATGTCCTCTCGGCTAGATGAAAAACTCAAACAAAAGAACTATGTCAAGTTGCTGTTAAGGAAACCCACTGCCCAGGGTCACTGAGCCAGCCAAGAGTGGTGGGGACGGACTGGACAGCAGCTCCCAGCAGGGCCAAGTGTGTGGTCCAGGGGTGCTGCCTGAGGTCGGGGTGGGGCATAACATGGAGCAAATGAGGGGTCACTACGGTTTCCAGCGCAGAAGGAAGCTTTTCCTTTTGTTTTCCAGCACTCTAAAATCAACTCTGGGCAGAACTTCCTAGATAAAGGCCAAAATAAAAGGTAAGAAGTAAAGTTTTCTGTTCCTCTCGCTTTCCTGCTCATGGACAGACAGACTTGAAAGGATATAAGGGGAAAAAGGCAGAAGGAAAAACAGGAAAAACAATCATGTTATATTGACCCAAATTTCCACCAAAATTACCTGGTAATTTACCCCGGCAGTTAAAGAAAAGCGTCCCTTTGCGATCGACCTATCAAAACTTCCCCAGAGATTTGTCAGCGTGGGTTCCGGAGATGAAAACGGGCATTTGATGGGAGCCCCCAGCAGCCGCCGCCCACCTTTACATCCTGTAATTAAATCAGCGAGCCTGGCGGATGGGCTCTGTTTTGAGATTCCAGTGAGTGAGGGGCTTTCCGACGGCCGCTTACATGCAGTTTATTCTGTCCTTGTCCGACTGGAAGAACGCTAGAGGAGAAAAAGCGGGTCCATCTGGGAGTTTCGTTCGGCAAGGGAGAGCCGAGAGAAGGGGGCTACGAACAAGTTCTATAAACGCAGCCCTCTCCGGTCTCCAGCCTTCCGCGGATGAGAGCAAGAGGAGAGGTCCAGGATTGCTTCTCTGGAGCTCACGTTTTAAAAGTATAGGCTCCTACTTCATTTTCCACATGGCAAATATGTTATCCTCAGTAACAGACTGAGGTTTCTGCATGAATTATTAAGGATCCAGGCCAGAAAACCCTAGATAATTGCTTCAGTTTGTCAAGAGAAATGCAATGTGTGGCCAGACCGAGAAGATTTGAGACAGAAATCAAAGAAAAAGGAAATGACATAGCGCTGTTATTAAGGAGATGAGCCAGCCCCTAGTTCAAATGCTAACGCTGCTTGTGAACTGTGTCACCTTAAGTGAGCTATTTGACCGTGCTCTGGGGTACAATCCCCTCATCTGTAAAACAGCGTTGCAGTGGTCATTTATGCATCCTCCCTCATGAGACCACTGAGGGGCTGCAGCAGACACAGTCAGCGTGCATAAGGACTCAATAAATGTTATATCTTATGAGCACTCAGTCGCTTGCGAGGCAAGTAAGAGACTTTCGTGGAATTGTGGAAGGGCTTTGATTTGTGATGAAGACAGTGCAGGGTTTAAATATTGTCTCTCCCATTCCCTGATCTGTGGCTCTGGACACATTCAAGCTTCTGAGTCCTAATGTCCTCGCTGGTAAAATGCTGAGAATGATGCCAGCCTCTAAGGAGGCACCGTGCAAGTGAACGGGCTGGCCGAAGTTGACGTGGGCGCCCGCTCTGCGTGCCTCTCTCCTTCCCCCTTCATCAGAGCGAACTGGGAAGAGCTGAAGCAGATCAATCGATCTGAATCGAAGAAGAGAATGAGTATGTGCAGAGATTGCATGGTTATCATTCCTGAATGTCGGGGAGACAGACGGCAACCAAGAGGGACTGTGCATGTCACACAGCGCTACCCAGGCATCGACCACCCACCTTTCCCCAAGACCAGGCTGCTCTCCTGATCGCTCGCAGGAGATGCACACTGTCTTCTCCGGGGGTTGATCTCCCACACGTTTCTGGTGCCAAAAAGTGCTAGGTGGACCAGCCATGGCTGCTGCCAGCACTCACCGATGCACCACGAAACCTCAAGGGGAGAAGAGGTGGCCCCCAACTCATTCTGCAAAATTCCGTCATGGATACATATTTATTAATGAGTATTATATTTGATATCATCAGTTTCTACATACAATGAGTTGAAGGAATGATTCTATTTCTCATCAGAAGATCAGCTCAAACTCGATTTTCTCTAAGCGATCTGTGTCATGTGATTACAACTGCACGAAAATCTCATACCTTGAAAATTGTGGGTTTCCTGCGAATATAAAGCGATGAAAATAGTTGTCATGTGAGGACGGTGAGATGATGTGTGATTTTTAAATTTTATTTACAACGTGAATTTATTAAATGTATGTATGTATATATATATTTAATCTGTTTCTTTTCATTCAGAGTGGTTCTGCTTCCCTAGATAAAGACTAAAAAAGCAAAACAAAACACACGTCCTCAGACTTTGCCTTTCATCCTCTCTTCCATCAAATGCGCCTGGAAAACAATGATATATTGTAAAGTTCAAAGTGACATTTGAGGTCATCTTATCCAAACACTATAGCCCACAGTATACTTATCACATAAACACCCAACTTAGGAATTCCAGTGATAAGTAACTCACTTCAAAATAGAACTCTCCACGCTGAGTGGAGTGTACAGTGAGCTGAAATTTGTACCGTCGACCGTGCAAAAATATAGCTTAGTTTTTCCTTCTAGGGTACAGAGGACATGGGTGTTCCCTGTATTAGTTTAATAGTAATTTATCAGCCACTTATAAACAAACAGCTATCAAAATACCTCTATCTCGCCATATGAGGGCACCCAATGCGACACACGCCAAGGTTAATGCCAAGAGCTGGCCACATCATCCTTCACCCTCGTCAGGCATTAGTCTTATCGTCATATTGATTTCACTACACTAATCATCAAAATGCATAGGTGCACGGAGCACGTACTCCCTAGGCAAATATGCCAGTCTTATTTATAGCTTGAAATTTCAAGAGGAGACCTCTCCCTAAGCACATTTGACGAACAGCATTGTGTGTTGACATAAATCAAAAGGACCAGCAATTCCTTCCACCTGTGAGCGATTTTATCGGCATATTCCGAGGTAGCTGGTTTTCTTGCCTCCACCAGGTAAATTACAAAAGCTGGGAGTCCGCCTTTAAGCGGTCAGAATCGATGCGCACCATTCATAACAGCGCAGGCCCTGCCTGGTGGCGAGGGTACCACAGAGCCTCTGGTGGGACAGCGGGTGGCCACATGGAACACACGTAGGTCAAGCAGCTGACAAAGACCGAAACGGCAGCCAAGGTGCCTCGGTTCTTCCCGGCAAGTGTCCCCCGTGCCCACAGGGGTCCTCTTTCTGGCGCGCCCAGATGCACGGGTGTGGCATGCCTCCCCTCACCCCATGGCCAGGCACAGCACTTCAGCCCTCCAAGACAGCTCTGGCTGCTCTGTGTCCATTCAGGTGCTTCTCGAAGAGTCACACCTGACACCCACTGCCTCCTGAGATCGCAGGACCCTCGGTGGGAGAAAGGGCAGGAGGGGCCGGAGGTCATGATGTCCAGGGACAGGCTGGGTCAGGAGGAGCCAGAGGCCTCAGGGCGAGCCCGGAACCTCCATGCAGCTGGATCATTGCAGGCGCATGTGTCCTCAGGTAAAGGACTACGTAAGAGGCTGGGGATGGGGCGGGCGTGCACGGAACAAACCCATGGCCGGGGGATCCAGAAAGAGAATTCGAGATGAAACTGCAGGTTCCGGAAGAGGCACGAGGAAACCCCACCCTTGGTTTGTTTTCCAAGTGTCCCTCAACCCAGTTCCCTCCCGAGAACAAGTCCTCAGCTACGTCAGCCCAGTACCCAGGATTTCTCGGTGACCTCGTGATTACAAATATTCTGCCCATAAGTGAAATGCTGCCCCGGTTTCCTGGCCGTTTGTTCAGGAAACCCCTTGTGCATATTCAGAGAACTCAGAGGACTCGAGGGTTTCCGGCTTTGTACATAGAAGTCTGTAGAGCCTCCTGGGCGGCGAGTGTAGACGATGCAGCACCACCAGCGGCTGTGGTTGTGCGTGGGGAGAGGTGGTAGAACGTCCGCTACCCCTTCGTCACCTGCGGCAGAGCCAAGGAAAGCTGGAGGTAACCGCGAGAAACTTCGTGGCCCTGGACAAGCGCGGCGGCTGGAGGACCAGCTGCGGCACGGCCGTTACCCACTTTGACCAGGTCCCAGCGCCTCCCAGCGCCTCCCAGCACCTCTTGCTGGCTCGTGGACGGCTAGTGCCTTTGTACAAACATCGGACTTCTTTCCGTGGGTTCTCGATACCGACACGGCAATAAGCTTCCTTTAAGGAGCAACGTGGCCAGATTTGGGCAGCGCGAGACAAGCAGGAGGGGACATGCCCTCCAGTAGCCGGGGCTGGTTTGCTCAGCAATGCACGGGCCACCCTGGGGAGTTGTGGCTGTGGTCACAGGTGGATGTCACTAAAAATCTCAAGCATGGCGATGAGGAGGAGAAAGGGGAGGACTGGAGCCAGGCCGCACTTCTGTCCAGCAGTCGTGGGTTCTGGAAACTTCAGGAAGGGTCATTCTCGGACTAAATTTGGGGCAGTATTCCCAGTTTCTTGTTGCTAGAGGAAGCCGAAGATGACCCAGTAATGACACGCACACAGCACCGTCCTTTCAAGCCCCCGTAGAACTGTGTTTCTCTCTTTTCAAAAGAGGGACACTGAGGCACGACATGCTGAGGCACGTGCCCGACGACATTGGCCAAACCGAATCCCGGTCCTGGGGTCTCCAACTGGCCACCACCCCCTCCTGGGAGGGCCGAGTGTGTGCACATTTAATCAGGACGATTCAGAAGCTGACTGGACTTGCTCTCTCTGCAGTCAGAAGAAAAACAATGAGGAATTTCCATTAAACATACAATATTCTTCAACGACGGCGAGTATGCTGTCCCTTCAGGCTAAGATGTCCGTCTGTTGTCCATTTTCTGATGGCATCGGGCTGGGCCGGACCCACTGAAGATTTAGTAGAAGCCCCAGCCCTCCCCGCCGCCCTCCAGCCAGGGCAAGGCATGAAAGGGAACTCTGCGTTGGGACACGTGGCCCGGGTTGAGAGCCACTGTGCCATAACAAGGACATAATCAAAAAATTAAATAATTTGAGTTAAGTGCTACATGAGAAATTGATAAAACGAGAAATCAGCCTGGATTTTAAATTAAGACAAACACCAGCCTCGACACAAATTTTCTCTGAATAACGACTTTTCCTTTTGCTTCGCTCCTGTCTCAGTGGGAGACAGTGGACGCCAGCCCTGCCCGGCCCGGCCCCTCACACCCCGGCTCGCTCGACTCCAGGTCCCTTCCCTCCTCCGCTGTCTTGGGGTCTTCGCTTCAACTCTCTGCTTTTTTCTTTAGATCTTCAATCTCATCCCTTCCATCGGCTCCTTTGCCCTGAACCTACGAGCTCACGCAAGTCACCACAAGCCATGGGTTCATTTGAAAAGAGAGAAAGAATGAAGCTCAGCCGCCTTCGAGTTGCCGTCACCGTCTCCCTCCTCCCTCCGACTCTAGAAAGACGATTCCTTCCCCACGAGCACCAAAGGCAGTGAGGCCACGCCTGGGAGAGCTGGCTGGGCTCGGGGTCGCCCCGGGGGCGGCATAGCCTGCGGAGCCCAGCCTGAGTGACTGAGGTCACCCACCTGCTTCCCGCGGGCCCGAGCCCATCCTCGCAGGAGCAGAGGCGGCGAGGTGTGGGGCTGGGACCGGAGGACAGAGACGGCGGGAGAGGAGCAGACCCGCCCGGCCCGGGAGGGAGGGGCGCCCGCGTCTACAGTATTCGCCGCACCATCCCCTGCCCATCTCTTTACAGACTGGTTTGTGTAAATAACAATGCCAGGGTGAGGGCCACGGAAATGGAGGGCGTGGTGCTGCCATGTAGCCCCCGTCCTTTGGGAGACGGGGACACAGCCGGCAGCAGGATCGCCGTCCTGGGGGGCACGGGGCACAGCCCAGCCCTGCTGGGCCGGCAGCGGGGACCTCGGCTCCTTTGCTGAGACCTGGAGGGTCATCCCGGAGGAGGTAGGAAGGAGGAGAGGGAGACTCGAGGGAGGCGCAGGGAGGGGCATTTACGAAAGTCGGGGACACGTGGCGGCTCCCGCCCAATGCTCTTTCTCGCTCTGCCTTTTTCTCCAGCTTCCGTGGCTCCACGGCTGCCAGACCACGTGCTGCTCCTTGTAACATGCGGGGTTCCAGGACAGCTCACTCTTCCCGAAGCCCTGGGCTGTGCCCACTCTGACGCAGGGGGAAAGCCCGATGAGACACGGTAATCGCTCAGACATCTCTCCACACGGGCAGCATGTCACGCGACAGCCAGCAAAACTGACGGTGAGGGGCGTGTGATGAGGCCGCCAGACAGAGCCAGGGGGCCCAGTGTTACGGAAACCAGTTAGAGTGACTGTTTTAGTTGAAAATGGGATGCAGATAATAAGGTCCTTCAAAAAAAGATGAAGCCACCTGCTCTCCGAGAACCCCTGATGCCACTATTGAATGAAAGACAAAAGATCTCGAAATAAAAATTATATATATATATAATTTTATATGTATATAAATTATATATATACACATATTATATATATAATTTTTATATATATATAAGATTTATTGACTCTTTAGGAATCAATAAATCTTAAACAAAACATGGATATCTGATCTATCAGTAGATTAATCAGGATTGAAAAAGAAAGAAAAATAATTTTTAAAGTACAGGACTTGAGAGGTGCCAAGATGTAACCTAAGGCTAGAATGACAGCAACACTCCAAGAAATTCCATGGAGATAACGAAAAAGCTGAATAATACGTTCGCCGGCCACTCGGACGCACCCCCCGAATACGGGAAACATCGTCATCGCTAGTCGTTCAGGGGACTCGTTGCATCGCGGGCTGCAGCGCACTCAGTCCTCAGCCACCGAGCTGCCCTCGGCAACGCTTCCACACGCCGCCAGCATCATGAGTTCAAAATCCCTTTGTCTGGTCCTTCGTGTCCCAAGCCAATGCGACTTCTATGGGGTCTGTCCAGTAGCAGCCCCTTTTCATGGCCCTGGGGGCTCGGAGCCAAAAGGGGCTTCCTACTAAAAAAGCAAACAGAAGCCGTCCTTGCCTCTGCTAACATGGGAAACCCAGCGACCGACCTCAGAGCTCGGGGAGAGTGTGGCGCCCACGCCTATGGCATCTTTGGTGACAGTCCTCGTAACAAAGCCACCTTGGTCTCCACTGCGCCTTGTGGGGCCCAGGCCTCACTCCTGGAGTGGCTTCTCTCTGGCCTCTCAGCCCTCCGCCCTCCCTGCCCTGTGACCGCTTGCCGGAGGCCAGAGGGCTCCATGGGCAGTGCGTCCCCATGGGCGAGGGCCGCCTCCCAGCCCTTCTTCCGGAGCGAGGGGCAAAGTCCTATGCGCTGTTTGAAAAAGCTCCATCTGCCCCCTCTGTGGCCCTCCTCACAAGCGACAGTCTTAGCTCAGTGGGAAGATGACGAGGGACAGTCCTGAAACCGGACCCTCTCCCTCTGCCCTGCAGACTCTCGCCCAGCCCAGCCCCGGGCCCCCCGCACCCCCGGGGGTGACCCCCTGCCGCCCGTCCGCCCCAGACAGAGCCGTGGCTCCGCTGCCTGTTTTTCGAAGTGGCGCCAAGTCCACCCTTGTATTTGCTTCTAAGTATTTCTCTTCTCTCCTGCTTTGCCCCCGTGAGCGCGAGTCCCCGGGGTCAGGGGCTGTTTTATCCGCTTTGACTCAATTCTAGGTCCGGTCGCAGAGGGAGCCAGGAAAGCGCTGGCCAGAGGAACGCGAAGAATGAGTGGGAGCTGGAGCGATGGCCGCTCAGGAACCAGAGTCGTTTAGTCACTGCCATCTCCCTGCGAGGAGAGGGGCCTGCCCTACGGCTGCGTCCAGGGCAGAGCGGGCAGAACGCCACATGGCTCTGTGAAGGTCGCCGGCCACTCCCTCTCCAGGCCCTCATCCCTCAGCTCGTATTTTGGGCCAAAAGCCTCTCCGAGATTCTGTGAGCATGTCCTTGGAGAGAAGGGAGAGGGGCGCGCTGGCCGGGTTGATGGCGTCGGGTGTCCGAGGCTCACATGGACACTCAAGGGCCCTTCTGCCACCTGGACGGGCACATGGCACCCTCCATCGAGCACCGGTTCCCAGGTCCCCCAAGGCCCCGACGCAGGGCAGTGCTGGGCTGTGCCAGGAAGCGCCGGCCGTGAGGAAGCGCCCGCCTGGCCTCCCTCCAAAGATCAGAACCTGAGATGTCGACGCTCGCGGACAAGCGGCTCCTCGGCCATGACCTCGGGGCCCCGAGGTGGCAAGACACGCGGGTTTGCTCCTCCTGGCGTGGGTGAGGGTGGAAGGGAGCAGTGAGCCCAGTGCGGACTCTCACGAGCTTCTCTCAAACCTGTAATCCTGGACCTTGTTGAGCGGACATTCAGTCTGACTACCCCGGTCACCTGCTCCTCGAGGACGTTTAGTCTGACTACCCCGGTCACCTGCTCCTCGAGGCTGGACTCGCCGCATCGCCTGGCACCCACGATCACACGGCCGCAGTTACGGGAGGAGAAAAGTCTGCTTTGCGGCTCTGTGCCTGGCACGTCCTCTTTCACACGGCATCTGACACGCGCTGGCACAGATAATATCATCCCAAAAGAAGCCTCGGGAAAATAAAGCGATTCGCCCAAGGCGACCCAGTTTGCGAGTCCCAGAGCCGACCCCGGAGCCTCTGCCGACCCCACGCTCAGAAGATCCTGGAGAACGGAGCCCGCTGGACGGCTCCCACGGCTCGGGGACCCGCCCGTCCGGGACGCGGCGTGTCCCACCGTGTCGTCCGACCACGGGCGCCTCGCACGGGCTTTCCGCGTCCTGCCCACGTCTCGCACCCACACAAGGGCCCCTCATGCTCTGCGTGTGTCCTCTCCCTCTGCGTGAGGGTCCTCCTGGTCCTCGGGGCCCTCCTCCCCTCCGATGGCTCGTCGCTCCTCCTTCCCAGGCCCCCCGTGCTCGTCGACACGCGGGGTGTCTGTCTCCCAGCCGGGCTGGGAGCGGCTTGAGGCCAGGACGGCTTCTCGGCTTTGCTTCCCTCCCCCAGGCTTAGCTCATGGGAGGCGCAAACACAGTGCCCTGGACGGTGGGTCCTGGGCCAGGAGACCGGACCTGGCTGCTCAGGACCCCAGAACTGGAGACCCGTGGGGATCAGGGCAGTCACCAAGGAGTGAGGCACGAGCTGGACATCGTCCCGGGAAAGGCAGGCCTGGCGCCCGGGGTGGGGCTACACCCCTCACGATCCCGCTCCGACACGGGGGACGGTGGTGTGGGCATCTGTCCCCCTCAGTGGATCCTGAGCACTGCCGACAAGCAGGCTCTGGGCTAGGAGCGGGGACGAGGTGGGCGGGAAGGTCTGGACACAGACAGAGCCACCGGATTCCCGTCAGACGGAGTTCTGGGGCTCAGATCACCCCTGCATCCAGGGCACAAAGGGGAGATGCCAGACCCTGCCTGAAGGAGGTGGGGAGGTGCCCTGGAGGCAGAGGTCTGGAGCCAGGCCCTGGACACACAGAGACAGGCATGGGGTCAGAGCGGGGCCGGGGGCGGACTCAGAAGTCACAGTCCTGGAGGCGGGAGGGGAGAGGGCCCCGTGCGACGGGAAGGACCTCACACCGACTCTGAATCGACAGCCGAGCAGGGCGAGCGTGTGCGTACGTGTGCGTGCGTGTGTGTGTGTGTGTGTGCGTGTGCACGTGCGCGCACACGCTCTGTGCAGCGATGTGCTGGTCACTGTTTCACGACTGTCCGGGGCAGGAGCGAGCCCTCATTCGTCACCTCCGCTGATCTCTGCGGTGCAAACACTCTGATGTCAGGTCAGCACTTGGGGACCGGGGGCCCGGCCGAGCCAGGCCGCGCACGCCGTTGTGCACGGGGCAGGCGTCATCTGGAGCCCTCTGGTCCAGCCGTGTCTCCACGGGGGACCTGCCGGTCACCTCAAGCATGGGTCAGTGGTCTCCGCACTGTGTCCCCTCCAGTCCGCTCGTCTTCTTTCTTTCCAGTGGATTTAGGATTCGGAGATGCTCGGGAAGCCATCACAATGCAGAATACTTTTAGCTTTCGCCATTTCCCCCTCCTTTACAGTCATCGTCCCTCTAACGAAGAGGAGGGGTGTCCGCCATGCTCACGGCAGCCGTAACCACGGGCGCCAAAAAGCAGAAGCAAACCGAGGAGCGGCGAGGAACGGTCCGCGAAGCGAGGTCCGTCCACGTGATGGACTATGACTCAGCCGTGAAGCGGAGCGAAGGGCATCCGGACACACGCCGCGCGCGGACGAGCCCGGAGGACAGGCCGACGCGCAGTCACAAGTCGGACACGTGACGACTCCACTCGGATGAGGTCACACGCGCAGGCACCGAGCGGGCGCCGCCTCCCGGGGCTGCGGGCAGGCACGGAGGCTTACGGTGAGAGGGCACAGAGCTTCGGTTTTGCAAACTGAAGGGGTCCCGAAGGTCGGTGGCACAGCAACGGCCATGGACTTGACCCCGTGACGCTGAAAATCAATAAGACGGAAAAGTTTATGCGAAGTGTATTGTGCCACGGTTTATTTTAAATTAAAATTTTATAAAAGGGAGGGGTTTAGAGAACAACATTAAACTCTGGATGCTACAAATGCTGGAGCTAAAACTGAAAATTTATGAAAAACCCTGAAATCATCTGTTTTCACGGTCGGCAGGTGCGGAAGCCTGAATGGAGCCCGATGTGTCTCTAGAACCCACAGTGTCGGCCACCGCGCTTCCTCGGACGAAGCTGGGTCACGTGGCCCAGAGAAAACAGGATTATAATGCAGACATGGCAGCATGGAAAACAAGCCAGCCTGGAAGGCACGTGACCAGCTGGGAAAGGAGGTCTCGGGTCACCAGGGAGATTCTGAGAAGGGGCCCAGCACAGACCGGCCACTTCAAACGTCTCTTCCAGTCCTGCGTCATCAGCTCGGACTCATCAGACCGCATCTCCGAGCTCTGGTGCAGAAACCACGGCTTGCGGATGGGGAGGGAGAGTCACGGAACTTCTCAGGGGTTGGATGGACCTCGGTGCCAGTCGGCTGACTTTCCAGAAAAGGAAATGCCAGGCCAGGTGGGGGTGGCTCGTCCCAAATGGGCGAGACGTGAATGAGGAGACTGGAGCCCCATTCTGTGGCCAACACAGACCTCGGACGTCTGCTTCACGTGGAAAGACTTCTCAGAAAGCCTGGAAATTTGGCGGCAAAGGCAGTGAGCAAAGATAAAAATGTGAAGGTAGAAACTGCCTTTTGAGGCTTAAATTGCTCTTTTAACTTTTTCTCCAAATTCGTATTCTTTGACGTTTTCACGGGTCCGGGGAAAACGACATGCTGACACACCAGCCGTGCCTGGAGGGCACAGAGCACACCGTGACATCACGATGGCATCGCCACCGCCACGCGCAGCCGACCCGGGCAGGGCAGAGCCGCCGTCCACCCAGCACGGTGGAGACGCGTCGAGGAGGCGAGCGCTGGCCTAGTCAATCTCAGGACGAATCTGGGAGGGAGGTATTAATGTCCGCTTCAGGAAACCGAATCTCCCGTAATGGACGAGGACAATGACGTTCAGGCGTTAAGTCATCTACTGATCTCCTAGCTGCTCCTCGAAGGCAGACGCGAGATTCCGTGCAGATCTTTCCGAGTTCATTTTTCCCTCTCCCGCTACCCCAGTTGCGATTCTCCTGCAAAGCGCAGCCCTCTCAAGCTTGTGGGGTCCGGCCCGGCCCCCAGACAGTGAGAATTCACACTAATATCCATGCTTCTTACTTATGATTTCTCTGCAGTTGGTGTGAAAACCTTAAGACCCCCGGAATACTGAAAATCACATCTCAGTGGGATGTAGACGCGAGAGAGAGAGAGAGACAGAGAGACAGAGAGAGACAGACAGACAGACAGAGACGGAGACAGAGACAGAGACAGAGAGAGAGAGGGAGGGAGGGAGGTTCATTGATATTTTGTTTTCTTTTTTCCCTTTATTTCTATATTATTTTCTTTAAATACTATAATAATATTTAAATAATATAATAATATTTAAATAATTAAATAATATAATAATAATATTTTCTTTAAATAATATAGAAATAAAGGGAAAAAAGAAAATAAAGAGCAAAAAGTGCCTCTCCATCTGAGAGTTTCACGTCACCTCAATATCTTGACATGTCTTTTGTGCCTTCCCCCTGAGGCCCCTGGCGCCCCCTTCCTGAAATCAGAGCCCGCCCCACCCCCACCGCCCCAGCTCCAGCTGGCACCGCCTGAAGCTGGCCGGCGGGGACAGGCTGGAGCTCCACCTGTCCTCAGCCCCTGCCATCCCCAGGAACCCCACACAGGGACGCAGATGTCACGTCACCCTCTGCTGCGTTAGCCTCTTCCACGGGGCATGGGCCGGCCGCCCCACGGTGTCTGTTCACCTGCTCCCGCAGGGTGCCAGGACGCCCCAGGCTGCTTCCACTGGCCTCTGCTCCGACGCCGTCCCCCGCACCTCCCCAAGGCGTTGGGTGTGCGGAGGTCCTGGAAATCCACAGCGTGCGTGCGGCGTATCTGTTTGTCACGCTGGCCTTCCCAGCACGCTTGCATGTGATGCAGCTGGGGAGGGGGTTCAGGAGCGAGGTCTCCTGAACGTCAGACTGTCAGAGCTGGAGGCTCTGTGGGGACCCTCACTGCCAGTGCTTTGACTCTCATTCGCCCTGGGGACTTGTGACATACGATGGGCGAAGCGGAGGGCTGAGGGGCTGAGCGGGAACTGAGGGACGAGTCCCTCCCAACCCCCTTCCGTGCAGTGGCCCCGAGTCAGCTCTGCATAGCCGCTGACCCCATAGATCGAACAGAACCCCCGTCCTATGTGTGAAGACACAGGCTTCTGGAGGAGGAGGCGTGACCCAGGGGACACACTGTGACTTAGGGGCACCTTGCCCCCCGCGGGCTTTGATTCCTCTCAGCCACCGTCTCCAGGGAGGCTTGGCGGGAGGGGCCCCTCACCAGGTCACCCACTGCCCACGCAGCCCGTCCCTCAGGCCACCTCTTTCCTCTGGTCCCACGTGCCTCTGACCCAGCTGTTTCTCAGTGTGTGTGAATTTACATTTAGATGGAGAACACGGTCCATTTGCCAAGGTACATTTCCGTAAGCGACAAATTCCAGAATGGCCGTGCATTAGTTACAACCAATTAGGAGGGAATTATCACTGCAAAGTGCTCGTGTGCACTGTGCTGGGACAGGAGCCAGCGTGTAACACTCAGCAAGTCTCACCTCATCGGGCTCGGTGCATGGCGAAGAGGTTTAAGTCCAATTCAGTAAAACACTCGATGTAGAGACGGGACACTCAGGGTTATCAATTACACCATTCATGTCCCTGCCAGCATGAGAGGCTGTCAAAACCCTGGTTTCTTGAAGCTGCACCGACCTGTATTCGAGCCCAAGCTCTGCCACTTTTAAGATGTGTGACCTCGAGATCGCTCATTCTCTTATGTGTAAACCGGAGACGATGATCAATGCCTTCTAGAACTGTTGGGTTTCAAATGGGCTAACCTTGGACAGAGTCTACCCAGCTGGTGGTGACTGCTCAATAAATGGCAGCTACTCTTACTGTGTTGGCAGTTCCTACGTGTTAGTTGTCCGCTTAATGTTTATTAAAGCGCATATGTATTGTTGCAGCTAACGAGTAAGTTTTTTAGGCCATGTGTATCCCAAACATTTTGCTACATCTTAGGTAGATTCCAAAGAAGTGCTAAATGTAGCTCTAGCCATCAGTATAACTCATGAGATAGGTGAAGAGAAAAATGGATAGACATTCTCACACTAAAATCATTTCAAATGGATTAAAAAAATAAACAGTAAAATCACAAGCTAGAAGAAAAATAGGTTATAAAAAATTAAATGTATCAGAATTGAGAATAGCTTTCAAAGAAAAACCACAGAGGCAGAAGGACACAGATGGTTATAGCAGTTCCATTCATAATCGCCAAAACCTGGAAGCGAGCTGTCCTTCTGTAGGTGACGGACGAATAGTCTGTGGCCCGTCCAGACCGTGGGACATTATCCAGTGCTAGAAGGAAACGAGCTCTCAAGCCATGAAAAGACGTGGAGGAAACTTAGACGCATGTCACTAAGTGAAAGAAGCCAATTTGCAAAAAGTTACATACAATCCGATGATTCCAACTACATGACTTAGAAGAGGCAAAACTATGGGGACAGCGAAAAGGTCGGTGGTAGCCAGAGGCTGGGCAGAGAGGAGGGTGAGCAGGCTGAGTGCAGAGGATTCTTAGGGCGGCGAAGTTGTTCTGCAAGATCTCGTGATGGTGGATTAAGACCCTTGCACGTTTGTCCAAACTCGGGGAATGTACGACCCCAGAATGAATCCTAAAGTCAACCGTAGACTCTGAGGGATGACGACGTTTGATGCCAGTCCGCTGACTGCAGCAATGCACCACTTTGGTGGGGATGTTGATGATGGCGGAGGTACATCTGAGGTAGCGGACACGTGGGAACTCTCTGTACCTGCCTCTCAACTTTGCCATGAACCAAAAACTGCTCGAAAAATATGTCTAGAAAGGCAGAAAGGAAGGAAGGAAGGAAGGAAGGAAGGAGGAAGGAAGGAAGGAAGGAAAAGGAAGAAGAGGAAAAGGAAGAAAAGGAGGAGGAGGAAGGGAGGAGGGAGAAAGGGAAGGAAAGGGAGGAAAAAAGAAGAGGAGGGAGGGAGGGAGGGAGGAAAGAAAGAAAGAAAGAAACAAACAAACAAACAAACAAACAAAAAACAAACAAAGAAACAAAGAAACAAACAGAAAAGAAAGAGAGAGAAAGAAAGCCATTAAGGAAATATATGTCAATTGAGGTAAATTTTAACACTTCTTCAGGGGGGGAAAAAGCATAAAACCGAGCTGGAAATATTAACAGCACATACAACACAGAACTAATGCCTAAATATATGAAGAAATCTCACAAATCGATAGGCTAAAAATACAAAGACCCAATAAATACTCGGCAGCAATGTGAACAGATGGAAAAGGACATACAAAAGACTTAGAGAAGAAATTGATCCCGAGACCCATTTATATTTAAAAATACAAATTAAAACAATGTACTAGGCTCGTTTACCTATACGACTTGAAAAAGTTAATGGGGAGATATACACCGTTGGTGCGACTAAATCGGTACGACCTTTCTGGATGCAAAATTGACCAATGTTGAACCAATTAAAAATGAATAAAACAAATGTATTCTTTGCTCAGCAGTCACTTCATCGTACATTTATTCTACAGATGCATTCACGGAACAGAGATGCTCAGATACGTTTACACCGGAACACATACACACTCATGCACACACACACACTCACAGGCACACACTCATGCAT
>NW_024352787.1:30120522-30130579 GCF_902729225.1 Pteropus medius
GCACACACTCATGCACACATACACTCACAGGCACACACACTCACAGGCACACTGGCCTTCATCTGCAGTATCGAAGATAATTGCTAACACCTGGAAACAACTGTTCAATCAAGAATTGTTAGATTACACTTTATATGTACAAGGAAACACTATACAGATGTGAAAACGGATAAAGTAGGTCTGTGTTCTCATGTGAAAAAAATTCTAAGGTATATTTTTAAGTGTGAAACAAGGTACAAAGAATATTCATTGTAAGCTGCCATATGTTTTAGCAAAACAAAAAGAACAGACTAGATACCCAAGGGTAGTTATTTTATGCATGAAAAAGGGGTCCGGTGGGGGTTCTTACGGATGGGAGACGGGGTGGGGGGGCCAGTCAGAAACGACGCTGGGAGGAGGCAAACATGGGCCATTTCATGGGAGGGACAGTCGGGCAACTGTGCGAAAATCCCGGAGAGGACCCGGTGTGCAGCCTGGCGTCAGCCACGTCACCCGTGGAAGCCCGCGGGACGCCAGGGGTTTTAAGACAGCAACCTTCATGGTGTCAGTGCCCCCAGAGGAGCTGAGAGAGCCCGCGTCCAGGCTGACACCCACAGTGGACGCTTTGGCGGGAACTCCGCCTCAGGGGACAGATGGCAGGATGAGAGCGTGTGACGGATAGGAGCACGTGTTTTCCACACTGGCTGAGATCGCACCCCATGAAATCACACTCACGGGGGGGAGGTGGGAACTGGGGGTGGGAGGGACGCACAAGCCCCGAGCAGAGGCGGTTGCCTGGGGCGTCTGAGGCCAGATGGTGGAGCCAGGCTGCCTGGGTGGGAATGCGGGCTCCGCCCGTGACCGTGACCATGACCGTGACTGAGCTTCTTCACCTGCCTGTGTCTTCCGTCCCCGAGCCACACGCTTTAATTCCATTCACGGCACTAAGGCCGCCTGATGGATATCTTCCGGCTTATTTGTTTATTTTCTCTCTCTTCTCCAGGGAGGAGGGATCGTGTCCATGTTTATCTGAGTGCCATGTGCTCACGACAGCTACTAGAGTAAGTGGCACTTAGAAGGCACTGTGACTGCACAGGTAAGTCCCTAGCAAAGGGACAGTCATCGTCTTCCTGGAAAGGCCAAGGAGGGTGGGGGAAAGGGCAGCCGTCTAAGGTCAGAAGGCGGAGCTGCGGCCTCCGCCCCTTGTCAACTGGGACTTTCCGTGAAGTAGTCAGCACCCCCGTCTCATCTCAGAGTGGTACGAAGTCCTGCTCACTCCCGCACGGAATGAGCCGAGATGACGTGGAACCAGCCCATGTGTAAATGACAAACACCTCTGCAAACAGGAACGCAGGTTTTTGTTTTCTTCGTTTTCATGTTTGTTTTATTCACTTATTTAGGTGGCGCTGGCACGTCGCTGGCACTGGCTCTGTCGTCACTCGAGGCGTCTTAGCACGGAGGTTGGGGTGAACACGGGGCAACTCCGCGCCGCAGCGGTAACTGGTCCCTTGGCCCTGTGTTGGTTACCCAGCTCCGAACAGATACAAGACACAGTGGCAGCTGAGTCACAGGTCTCATGTGAACAGTGCGTTCAACAGTGCACGGGGAACTCCCAGCAGATGCTCGGTGCTGACCTTGTTACTGTCCGCAATGGCTCCTATTTTGAAGGGAGTTCACCTTCTGCTGGAAAAATATTAGTTCTTAAGTCCAAATGAAAAGAGGCCTTGTCGAAAGCTTTATGTTTATAAACTATGACCTGTGTGCTGGGGAGTAGGGTAAATGCTTAAGCTCATACTCCCTAGATGGTAAAATTGTAGCTCTTAAATCTTAATTTCTTTCTATTTTTAAACTTAAATTAATAAACCACCATTTTTCTTGACTCTGGGAAAATATACACCTGCCGTCACCATGCTCACAGGGACGTCAGATGTGCGTGGAGGAAAACAGTGCTTATGTGTCCATCTTCGGGAGCGGGGAGGCCTCAGAGTGGTCCGCCTTCTGACCTTAGACGGCTGCCCTTTCCCCCACCCTCCTCGGCTTGCCCCCTCGGAAAGAACACAGCACTGACTCGCGGCGGGCGGGCTTCCCGCTGGGCCTGGGGATGTGACTGTCTGGCGTGCTTGGCAAGAGAGGAAGAGGGGCAGGGGGCTTCCCTCCACGCGGTGCCTTCTCCGGGCCGGGGCTGAGGGTCCCTTTTTGTCGCAGTGTCTCTTTTCATCCTCACGTAGTATTTTTGAGGCAGGTGAGACAAGGAAGCCGCATGGAAGCTAAGTACCCTGTCCGCAGAATCAATAAAATCTAAACCCCAAATCCTAGTCCGGAGCTGACAGTGGGAGATTCATTCTCGATCTGACAAATGCTTGCTGAGCTCCCATGACGTGCCAGGCACCACGGTAGGCACTGAGCATAGCAACGAGCTTAGGATTTGGGGATCTGGATTAGGATTTGGGGTTTAGAGTTTATTAAACCCCAAACAGAGCCTCTGCCTTCACGGAGCGTGCATTCTAGTGCAGAGGCACAAATAAACACACACACACACTGTATAGATGTAGCTATGGTTACAGATGTAGCTATGGTCACATTGTAAGTCACATTAGATTTCCCTAGGGACTTTAAAGAGCGTCCTTTCACAAGACTAATTCACCTGGAGCTGTCGTGGGAACCGATGCCTTGTACACCAACACTAGGCTTTCCCAAGTCATCAAAATGGTAACCAAACGGTATATAAACAACATACCCCGTGTTACGACCCTGTTAAAAATTCTAAGCGACTTCAGGCCGTAAGTAAATTCCACTCAGTATGCAATTATGAAGTCACGGCCACAAGAAGCCTTGGGTGGGGAGGGTCTTTGATTCTCTTCCAGCCCAATCTTGTTCTGCAAATGAAGCCCCTTACCCAAGATCACGTAACCCCAGTTGGGGACGATAACATTTGCTCGAGGCCAGTTCTTTCATGCATTGCTTTGTATTAAAATCTCGACTCTTTGCCCATAACTCTCATTGTAAATATATCTCCACATTCACTGACTCTCACCTTAGACACAGACAGGCTGCTACTCAGAACGTTTGGAGGCCTGAAGAAACTCCCACTACAGAAAACATTGAGGAGAATATTCCTTCTTGACTTCTAACAAGTACACATTTGTTGATGGCTTTTTTAAAAAACAATTTCAGAGTATAAGACTTGTTTTGTTTTGTTTTAACTTAGAAAATCATCTTCCCTGCCTCGAAGGTGAACACACATGCATTCCATGTAGAAGAGCTTGCAGCCAAGTTCAGCCAAAAGTGAAATCTGATAGCTCCCTCAAATGCCTCATTGTTCTGGAGCAGTGGGACACACCCTCCATTATGGCAAAAGAAGCCCAACCATTAACGTCATGCATGTTAATAAAACTTTTGGAGACTTCACAGGGAAGTTTACAATGTGCTTTCTAAACTGTGGTCTTTCGGTGATTGGTCAATTATTTCAAGAGCTTGGACCTTGTGGAACCCATTAGCCATCCCCAACATAAGCACTGCCATTTGCATCTAGTTACATAAAGAAGGGAGTTGGGGCGGAGAGGTTTTAAAAGCTTATAAACAAGGACACATAAAAGCCCCAGAATGTTTCTTAATGCCAGATCTCCAATCGTAAACCTCTCAAATCATAAATCATCACCGGGGAAGCACATATACACGTACATATATATGTATATTAAAAAAAAATGCATGTGTGTGTCTACAATACCAGCTCCATCCACTATGCTGGCACTGTTGATCGCATGGTACGGGACACCAGGAACAGGATTGGAACTTACTGCCAGTCTCGCCTCTGCTACTAACAAATCATCTGACCCTGGCCGGGACTTTCTGGGCGCCTCGTTTTCCACCCCTATTAAAGAAAGAGATCAGGTTCTGTGATCACTGCCGTCTTTCTTTGGATATTTTTCTGACCCCGGGGCTGTATTTAGAATTCTTGAAGCAAGAAATTAGCCACTTTTAAAGACTTGCCACTTTGACCTGGGACTGTCCTGCGTTTTGTCCTTTGCTCTCCCATTAGAGCAGACATTTAAATAAAAATGAAAGGAACCACTCACTGTGTTTTGCCAGGCGGTTTGTGTGTCATGAGGGAGGTGATTATCTCAGCCCAGGGAGGGCTCCCTGGCCAGGCTTTAAAATCAGCGCTTTTTCGCCCTCTGGCGGACGTGGGGTGCATTTGCTCTGCACTGACTGACCAAGTGGAGAGAAAAAGCTCACAGACGTTAACTCTTAACCAGGAATCGCACCTAACGCAATTTGTTACAGGTTTTCCACTTAAACGTCTTACACGTTTTAATCTTCCTTTCTTCCTCTAAAATAATCTTAAATATTTTACTCGGTTTTTAAAAAAATCGAAGAGTAACGATGAAAAGCTGCAAAGCAGGTTTAAACCAGTGCTCGGTCTCCAAGTGAAATACACAAGTGGAAATTAGATGTTTTGTACTTAATATAGGCCCACGAGAATCCTAAAATCAGTTCATTCATGAACATTACCAAGTCAGAACGAGCTGACGGAAGAGGACCAGTGACATCAGCTCTAAGCAACGAGGCCAGGACATTTTGACAAGAAATGTCTATTTTGATCCAGTCCAACATGCCTCGTACCCGCTTTATGTGAAGCACTTCTGGACACCCCGGGAAAGTGAGCCACGCCCTGGCTCGTCCTCAACGTGGATGCGAGCGCAGGAGGTACACGGTGACCGCGGTCTCTGCGTGCATGTCACCCTCTCCGTCTGGACGGCGAGCTCCTGATAGTGACCTTCTTACTCTTCTTATGTGTCTCTTCCCTACAGCTGGAGAGGAATAGGAAGGGCTTGGGGACAGGGACACAGTTGCAGAGGCTGTGACTTCAGAGGCACTCACAATTGTCTCAAAAAATCACTGCACCAAAAGGTCGCGTGTGTGTGCGTGTGTGTGTGTGTTTAAATGAAATCCAGTAACACTGTGCTCGGACCTGGGAGAAAGAATTTTCCACAAGGACAAGTTGTAACAAGACCTGCATTTTCAAGAGAGAAGAGGAAAAAACACAAGCTCGATGACGTGGCCATGGGGGTCGAAAACAGAAACCCAGAAGATGAGAGCACGCCCCCACGAGACCAGAAGCTACACACCCGACACAGTCACAAGCCACCGCCAAGCACGACCTGAATCTGAGGAATGCACCTTACCCAGAAGAGGCAAAGCAAACACACATCGATCCGCCTCGGAGCAAACAGAGACTTCGCAGAAAGGACTTGAAACGAAGCAAGAATTGACGGTCTCAGAAAGATAAGGGAAGACATTGCGCCCAAGAAAAAAGAAAAGATATTATTTTTTAAAGATTCAGATGACGAGGGAGAGAAAGAGAGAAGAAAGTGGCAGGAAGAGCAGGAGAGAGGACAGGGAGCTTTCAGAACTTCGAAACGACGGCAGAAATGACAATCTTAATAGAAGATTTTAAACACGAAGGTGGATAAATATTATACAATGTTGTAAAGGTGCAAAAAAAGGGTAATATGTATGAAAAAAAGATGAGAAAATTAGAAAAACAGTCCAAAATGCCCAACATCTGAACTATAAACTATACAGAAAAAGAGTGAGAAGCATAATTCATCAAGGAAACAATTCACGAAAATGTCCAAATCAAGAACATAAATTTCCAGGCTGAAAGGACCCATCAAGATCTTAGCAGAAACAAACAAACCAACAAACAAAAAATAGATGCCGACAGACTCACACGGAAGGACACCGCTGTGAAATTCAGAACTGGAATGGAATGGAAGATTCTAGTTGCTTCCTTAGGGCGAAAGTGAAGTTGAGATGGGGAGGTGCGTGCTCGCAGTTTCCCGTCTGCAGGCTTCGCCCCGGAACCGGGAGTAGCGGCTCAGCCAGGGGACACGGAGACCTCCCATCTCTCCATTTCTGACCTGGAGCGAGCATCCTTGAAACAAGATGGAACAGGCTCCCGTCAAAATAAACCTGGCCTTGCAGACTCTTCTTTGACATTTGCTACTGTTCTCAGTTCCTCGACATTTGAATGCGCCCCACAGGTGCGTGGGCCCCCGAGGGGAAGCTCCGATGGCAGGGGGACCGAGGCTGGTCACCAAGGTGACTCTGGCTGGGGCTGGACGCGGGCAAAGACTCAGTGCTGCCGGAGGCCAGTGAGGCCCAGCGGAGCCCACGTTTGTCATAAGGGGCTGCAGGAAACAAATGTCGACTGCCTGCACCGGCACAGCAAGCCCCGTCCAGTTAGTGAGACGTTCGGTGACCACGGCCCCCCTCCCCTCCCCCCCGCCAGGCGGCCCGAATGACACTCTTGGCCCCAGGCACCCTGACACCCTCTTGGAGGAAGGCCAGGGTGGGCCTTGAAAGACTATAAGTAGAGATCCAAGACACTGAGCATCGTCACTAAAAAAGGGTGTGCATGACCTAAAACTGTTCAAAGTTCAAATTATATTAAGTTTCAAACCTGATAAGACTAAGTATTTTTTTCTCTACTGGCCAGGAATGGTGCTGTGAGGAAGACCAGATAATTTATAGGCAATATAAAGGGACGTTTTCCCCTAGCTGTAGATTGTAGGGGGGTTGGGGGGAGCAGCTCTCCGCTCCCTGCTCATGCTAACAAAATACCAGAGCATGCGAACGAAGCCGCATTTACGGAAGCCCAGAGATTAAAACGAACTCGCCAGGGGATACATCTGCCTGTGCGGAGCCGAGTTTAGTGTCTGACCCCTGGGCTCAAAATTCGAAGGAAAACAACAGCTCGAATGTGAAGGAAGCCACGGGCCTGAAACGCTGTCTCCCCTGAAACAGTCCTATTTCTGCTCAAACCTTCGTAGAGTATACTAGGCCGACCTAGTATAGACAGTAAAACGGGGTTAGTTATGGCTTCGCTTTTTGATGAAATTAAATCATTATCTGTCACTGCGAGAAATGTGTCTTTGATACTTCAGAGCTTCTGAGGTGCTTTGTATTCTGCTTAGAATTCCATAATGTGTATTTAAGCAATACATACTATACATAAATATACATTATGCAGACACATGAATACATTCCAACCACTGGTAGTATGCAGATACATTTTTATGTGCATCCCCCAGCATTTCCTTGGTGTAGTCACGTTCCAAAAAGACTCCACGGCCGAAACACTTTTAAGATGCCACACGATTTCTCCTAGGAGAGGCTTCCCAGGGAGAAGGGTCAGCGAACCGGGAAGTTCCCGTCTAGAAGACAGAGTGGGCAGAGAACACGGACTCGGCTGCGGAGGAGGCGGTGCTGGCTCCGCGCTAAGCCCCGCCCACCTGGGGGATGCTGGGGGATGCCACGCTGGGGGATGCTGGGGGATGCTGGCTGGTCTGGGGATGTTGGGGATGCTGGGCCGGCCTGGGGAAAACGCCAGCCAGGAGAGGCCGCCTCTTCCCAAGACGCCATTCTCACTGCTTTCATGCTTCTTCTCAGAAGGCTTGCGGCATTCTCGCCCTGCTGCATCTCCGCCTCCCGTGGTGTCACCTGGGCCTCTTGCTCCCGCGATGGCTCGGTACCAGCCAGGGCGAGGGGTTCACAAGGCTGAGGGACACTCCGCCAACCTTCAGCGTGTCCCTCTCCCCACTGGTGGCCTGCTCCAGCTGCAAGACAGTCTTAGAAAGGTGCTCATATTTCTCGGCAGCCATGTGTCAAGCTAAAAATTCCGTGACTGTGACAGAGGGTCACAGTCAAATCAGTGTATCGCGGGAACACAACACAACTCACCTTGTAATGAAACAGCCAAGCAAACGATTCCCTGTCATCAGTGTCAGGGTAAGAGGCGCGGCCTTATTTCAGACTCACCAAAGCCTCCCCCTCGGTGTATGAAGGGCCCACGCGTACCAAGAGCGGTGCTTCCTGGACTAGAAGAACATCCCACTGGCATTCGCAATGAAGAACGATGGCAGTTTCTTGAAATGATGTTTAAGACAAAACAAAAAGCCCTCCTCTCCGAGAGCACCCCGATGCAAATGCCCTTGGCGCGGGCGCCCACACCTCTCCGCCTCCTGCCCACATGGCCCTCTCGACAGGAGCGGGCTGGGGGCGCGTCGTCAGAAAACCAGCGCGCACCCGCGACAGCAGAGTAAGCTAGTAAACCACAGCGAGTTTATTCGTTTGCAAGGTACGTAAAGAAGGCATTAAATGCTTGTTTGTCCAGGCTGCCAGCATTAGCTTCTCAGAATGTTTAAAGTAATTAATATCGATAATGTAATGAGATATCACCTCTTAAAGAACCCTAACACTATTTATCAGCTTTAAAAATATTTTCAACTCAAACCAATCACATATTTATATACATAGATTCATTGTGTATCAATTACCTATAGTTCTTTTGAAAAATAATGAGACGATTAAAACTAAACTTTATTGAAATTTAATTTTCCATATGATAAACCTAATAAGGCATGAAGGTCTCAAAAAGACATTTCCCTCGAATAATATGCAGATTCATTTATCTTAGAACCGGAAGGAATTATAGGTAGGCACCAGGTTCAGCCAACTCCCTAAGACAAAGAATGATCGTCACAGTTTAGATCAGACTATTGATGTTTCATGACTCACCCTAGGCCACGAAGCTCGTCACTGTTTCTCCTTCCTCCCCAAGCCTTTCCCAGCCAGATCCCAAAGCCGGCTTCATGTGCAATCACAAGACATTCAAGGGCAAGATAATTTACTACGAGGTCCTGTTCTAGGATCCACTGTACTTATATAGTAAGATAAATTAAATCTCTGTAATGAAAATACACAACAAGCATCGCGACACCTTCCTGGCTTCCGTTCGGACTGGGGAAGCATCGTCCCTACAGCGGGAACACGTGATGGAAAACAGCAAGATGAACACGTTGCTGGACCGCCCAAGTGTCGTGCGTCTGGTTCAGCGCAAATCAATCTTCATGTCCGAAGCCGTTTTCAGGGGAAGGGCAGGGATATAAATAAGCAGCATGTAATTCAGAGAAGGTGGGTGTAACTGAACTTCCAGGTTTTGGGGTTGGCTGTCTGTATACTTGACCATGAAGTGTTATCAAGAGGACCAGCCCAGGGCTGTGAGTCACAGACGCAAGTCAGACGCCTTCTGTGGAAGTGTGTCCTGCCCACAACACGCCCCGAGGGAGTGTTCAAACAGCCAGGACACACAGATACGTGCTTCAGAGGCACTTGGCTCTAGGATTTGGGGCCAAGTCATGATGACTGGGAAGAAGTCAGCACTGATGTCAAGGTCTTAGTGAGCCAGGTCCAGGCTCGGGAGAGGCTGGGGGCGGCAGGCGGGGAGGGGTTTCCGTTGATTTGGAAGATCTTTCTGCTTGCTTCTGTACACCTCACGTTTTCTGGAGGCGACAAACCTTGGCAGGGATGTAGTTAAAAACACGTTCCAAGGAAGCGTGCATTACACGAGGCTGAAAGCGACCACCGGCCTCTCACTGGAGTGTGACCGGACTCGACCTAAATGGGTCCATCGGTCAGAAGCAAGTGTGATCTCTGGTTTTTAATTCTCTGCTGCCCGACATGCTTACGTAACAGAAATTTACGAAACTGGACAATCGCTGGTGGCCGAGGTGTATCAAACAACATCAAATCTAATAAATGTGTGATGACAACTAATTACACTCATTTTGGATCAGGCTTAAGACTCCCTGGAGGACCTTTTCTCTGGAGGGGCTGGCATCGACCACGTGGCAGCCGGGGTTCTCCATCCGCTGGTAGGACACTTCCACCCTGGGGACAGGCAGAACGAGAGGAGGTGACACACTTTAACACAGCTCCATGCACTGAAGGATGAGCGTCCTGAAGCGAGGTCCCCGTCTGGTTTATCGCCCCGCTCCCCTGGCTACGAGCTTTGCCCACAGAACACATTTGAGACACCGTGTCTAATCGACAGTAAGGTAACACTAGCGTTTAACCGCGAGCATTTGCTGAGTACCCATTATCTGCCCAGCGTTAGCATTCTGCACGATCTGCCCATTTCGCACGCTGTGAGGTCACAGAGTGACCTCAGGAAGGGACCGTCGACGCCCCCATTTTGCAGACGAGGCAGCAGAGGCTCGTTTGAGTAACGCGC
>NW_024352787.1:30130619-30170684 GCF_902729225.1 Pteropus medius
CCCTGCTGCCTACGAAACGAGTCACCACCCCCTCCCCCCGCCCCGGTTTCCTCACCCGTAAAATGAGGGCTGAAATGACGCCGTGCCTGCAAGTCTGTCCTGAGATTCAACTGAGTCAGTACGAGTAAACTGCTCAGCGCGGCTTCTGTGCACTGATTGATTTACGTTGTGACTGCACCACGCCGTGACGGTGCTGGCGCCGTCGACTTGTGTAAACTGTTCTGTCGTCTTTACAAACCTTTCCCGAGGAACTGATTCATACTCAGCCACGAAGCAGTGAGATGCTACACACCCTCCTGTTCCTGCGCTCATAGCTTTTAACGCATTCAAAACCACTGCCTTAAAATCAGGAAGAGTTTGCTTTTAAAATCCAGTTTTACTACTTAGTGCCTATGCGAATTCCGAGAAGTCAGTCCTTCGGGCCTCCGATTTCTAAACTGTAAAATATGGCTAATGTCGTCCTTGCAAGGAGGACAGACGTCAGAAGTAACGTGTGTGACACACAGTAAGCACCCCATAGTCACTAGGCGTTCGCCAGGCCCCGCTCTGCGCCTATTACACTGTGACGGTGGAAGCCGACGCCCAGAAGTGAGCGCCGCCCAGCCCAGGTCCACGCTGTCCCTGTCACCACCGGGACTGGGGACAGGTCTGATCCCCGGCAGGACGTCCGTGGCTCTACAACGACAGCCCTGCGGCCCCATCGGGACAAACCCGTCGGAAGGAGCCGCAATAACCTGGAGAACACTAATGTTGCTTCTTGCAGGGCTGGACCTGGCTCTCGCCACGGCCAGGGACCCCTGCCACTCGCGTGGCCCCGAGACACCTACTTTTGACGAAAGATGCTGTTGGCCTCCAGCTCGGCCTCCTCCTGCGTCCTTTCCAGCCCGCGGTCCTGGAGCCTCCGTGCCCTCTCCTCGGGGCTCACGGACAGCAGCAGGACCAGGTCGGGCTTGAGCAGGTCCCTCGGCCACTGGTAGATAGGGTGGCGGGCCGGGGGCAGGTCCTGGAGGCCGCCGCTCACCTCGGTGGCAATGGTGTAGGTGGCCGTGCTGTGCCAGTACCTGAGAAGGAAGAAGCAGCGAGGTGTACGCGGCAGCAGCAGCAAAGGCAGCGCCTGAAAATCAGCCACCGAGGGCGGCGAAACCCGGCTCGAGGGTTCTTAGCATTGCGCCGATGAAATAAAGGAAACTAAATCCTATTTCTAACACTATTTATAAAACGTGAACAATCCAATCGGTGGCCCCAGGGAGACCGCAGGGGGCGCTTCAGCTGCCCTTGCTGGGTGGCGCTGAGCCCATCCGCCTCCCTGTGGCCCGACGGTGCGCGGCTTCGTGGCGGAGATGCCACACCAGCGAGCTGCTCCGTTCGTCCGGGATGCTGTCTGGGCCAGCACCGGCAGGCCCATTCAGTCCTACCGTTTTAAACTTGAACTTGCCGCTGAAACCCTCGTATGGGGACCTCGGCCACAGCCTGCATCCTTCTCAGCCCTGCAGTGTCATGACCGGGCATGGGCATCGGGCAGGGACGGAAAGGAACCCGAACGCGGCCACGAAACGCCGTGCGAGCCCCGAGCGCAGCCGGTCCTGATTGACCGGTTGTTTTAAAAAATATTTTTGGGGAGAGAAAAAGAAAAATCACAAACACAAAAGAAAATCAAATCTGCCAGCGAGCATCGGCCTCGCCCTGGGACACGGAACCCTTTGTGACACGGAACCCTTTGTGACACGTCCCAGGCCCTCGCGCGCGGCTCCGTCCTCACACTCCTTCCTCGCCCGGGGACCCCGCAACCCCCAGGCCCCCGTCCCTGGGACGCCCACTCAGCCGAGCCCCGCACGGGCTCACCGTTCCTCCCCCGGGCGCTCCCCGCCGCTCCTTCCCGACCCTAATGAAGCCCGTCTCACTGCAGATCAGAGCTGGGGTTCGGGGGGCTTTGTCGCCCCCACCCCATGAGTCCCTCTCAGTCTGCTCCACCTGCCGACCCCCGAGGCCAGCGTGCGACGCACGGCGGGTGTGCTCTGCGTGTCGCGTGGGGCAGGGGTGAGCGAAGCGAGATGATGAGTCGGCACAGCTCGCCACGCTCTTGCCCGGTTTGTCACATTCGCATCATATTCCAATTTTACGTGACTAAATGCGAAACTCCAAACCCAGCACCACGGGCTTACGTCCTGGAGCAAATACTTCAAAACAACTACACGCCCAGTGTGGAAAAGGTGCCCACGGCCTGTGTTTCCAATTTCCTGCCTTCATCGCTTTACAATCCTACATTCTGAATCATTTTAGGCTTGAACTACTTTTCACACTGGAAGCGACGTACAGCTGTCTATGAGATAAATTCCAGTGCCATCCGAGCTATGTGTCATTTTACCTTCGGCCGCCTACTGGCTTCGTGGACGTTGGTGAGCTGTTTAAGCCACTATGGTCTCAATGTTCTCATGTGAAAAACGAAACTCATGCAAACTTTTTCTTCCACAGTTGTACAAACAGACAAATGCTTAAAAAAACTGTACCGCGCTGTCATCATAAGACATTATCCGCGTCTTACTGGACACTAAAGCCAGACCATTTTAAATTGTGATGACACCATACACTCAGCACTGCAAAGGACACCTGTCAAAATTACTTGGGAGTCGATCGAGTCTAACAGCACGCGCTTTCAAAGCCCTGGGCCATCTCCCAGCGCACGCTCTGAGCTCAGAACCCTGCCTGGAACACCCCAGGCACCACTGCCCGGCTCTTGTCACTCAGAGATCACGGCCACCTTCTCCATCAGGTGCACCTTGTCTCCCAAGTTGAATAAATCCACGTAGCATCGCGGGTTTTCTTGTCTCGGCAACTGAAATACAATTTGCCCTGGGTTTTGCACATGCTCCACGCTCGCTGAATCAGACACTCAGCTATGAACACAGAGGCTGATAATGTTCTAACATTTAAAAACCTTTATCGTAGAAAACTCACGCACAAGAATAGATTTTTAAAGATAATGAGGGTGATTAAGTTGCCAACCTTAACTACAGTCACCATCAAAAATTACTGTCTCCCTCCCATTTTCAGCCAGACAGTGGTGTTGTCTAAAATGGATTTCATTCAAATCTTTAAACATGAACAAAACCCCAGACAACAAATAACTGCTCATCTTTTCTTCTCATCTGACAAGGTGATACAGTATCTCCTTAAGAAACAAAATTGCAGACAATTCACAGACACAAAGAAGAAAAATCGGGAAGAATCCGGGCCTGTTTTTCTATGGGTGGGGCTGTCTCACTGACAGTGCTGTGGCTCATTTTAAATAATCATACCCTCTGGCCATCAATTTCAGACTGTCTCCACTATTTAGTATTCTCCATTCCCACCCAGGAAAACCACATTAGTTCAAATCAAACGCAATTTGCCAACACATTATACACAGCTTAGATAATGATGCTTTGTATTTTAACAGCAATTTGCTATTTTCAAAGCGCTTCCCTCTGCATCTACCCATGGGCTATTCATCGCAAGTCTTGGGGGTCGGCAGGGAAGGAATAATGCACACCCCCACTTAACAGATAGGAAACCAGGGGACAAAGGGGGTGTCATCTGCATGCAGAAGCTGGTGCTGCCCCAGGGCGTTTGGACATCTTAGGAAATAATGTGCCTCGTGAAGTCACACTCTGCTAGGAAAAGTTGGGGCTTTCTCCTTCTTGAAATAAAAGGACTGGAAGAAGAGATATCAAATATGGTAGACTTAGCACTTTAACTACAGGGCAAAAATATTATCCAGGCGAAGAAGTCCCACGAAAGAACGCAATTCGTCACCCTGCCCTACGATTCTTCATAACTTGCTGACTTTGAAATAACTGTCTCACCAACCCCAAAGTTAAAACTACCTGCTGGCGTGACAGTGCAGGTATACCGTTTTCCGCCAGTCATCTCCCCCGCCCCCAAACCAACGAGCACACACGTTCACTCTCTGCAGACACGCTGAGTGATCTCTCTATGGAACATTTCTGAGATATCGAAAAGTGTACAGAAAACAACAGTTCAAGCACAGGGTAGAAGTTCCGTTTCCGGACGTGGCAAACCAGCTTTTTAACTGACCAACTTATCCACCGGAAACCAGAGGAAAAGCTGGAGCGAAGGTCAAGACCTGCGACGCTAAGGCCGGTGAGGATGCGGCCGGCGAGAACGCTCGGACACCGCGGGGGAGGGCGCCGTGTGCTTCCAGCACCTCAGAAAACTCTGGGCAACACACACTAAAGCTGAACACACGTGAGCCCCATGTCCCCGCAGTGCCACCGCTGGGACTCTGCGTGACAGAGCTGCGTGCGCGCGGGCAGCCGCGTCACGTGAAAGAATGCCCACACCCATGAGGACGGGGTCCTCTGCTTGTCCTGACGCAGAGCACACTCCTTGTGCATCTGCGTTCAGTTCACGTACAGGCAGGACTCCCCTGTGCTGATGGGGTCACACGCTGGTCAAGGTGGGGGAGGACGAGTGGGGGCGGAGCGGGGGGCAGAGCGGGGTGCGGGCTCGCCGGTGAGGGCAGCCGCTACCTCCTGACATGCGTGCAGGCTGGACTCCGTTGTGTTGGCTTCTTGACATTCATCGAGGGTTACACTTATGATGGATACCCTTTTCTGAACACTTGTCCTACTTCAACCGCTTATCTTTCCCAAAATGAGTAAACTGCAGACAGAACGACGGAATGAATATTTTGCATGAATTCTACTGAACCCGCTTCTGCTGCTTGATTTTGTTCCCTTGAAACCATGGCCTCGTCATTTATGCACATTGGTGCAGTATACTAGTTATATTGCTGTTTGGTGCTCCATTCGTAAATATGCCAGAGTTTATTTACTCTTGTTTTGATGGGCCTTCGGTTTCTCAAAGTTAGCAACACTGTGAACAAAGCCGAAACAAACTCTGGCGAGTGTCTCTGGCTTTGCTACATCTTTTCACACTGCTCAGCCCCACGCCCACCAGCGCCAGACGAGCATCTTCGCCATCTCCAGCCCCGAGCACACTTTTAACTAGTTCTCACCAACCTGGTGAAAACAAACTGGGACCCCATCACAAGGGTCACTTCCCTATCGCCGTGGCACGGTGAGTAAGACTGCACGACTTACTTGCCATACCCTTTGTCCATTTTTGTGGCATTTTAAAGCTATTCTTCATGTATAGAATTTTAAAAACATAATTCAGTTTATGTCCCTTCTTCCGATGGCTCCCCACTGCGCTCAGGATCAATGCCATGCCCTCCCGTGGCTGCAGACCTCGCCGATCTGCCCGCTGCCTCTTTTCACTCATCCAGAAAGCACCCCTCGTCCACCGCTTTCATCACCCTGGCCGGTTTCTAGTTCTCGGGTATGTTGGCTTCTTTCTGTCTCTGTGCTGTTCTTCCTGGTCCCTCTCTCCGAAAGGCTTTCTGTAATTTGTAACTTCCCGTCGTCTCTCTGTCATTCAGAGCTCAGGTCGGTGGTCCCTCCTTGCCTAGGCCTCCCTCCACCATATCTAGTGGGGGTTCACCATTCCCCTCACACGGTCTTGATTTAGCCTCTCCACAGTAAGCGTTCTCTGACCTGATCCGATGTATTTACGGCTTCACTTATCGCCTGCCCCTTCGACGGCATGTCTGCTCCATGAAAGCAGAACAGTGACTAGCTCGTTTGCCATCGAATTCCTTAAACTGGGAACAGTCTTTGGCATACAGCAGGTGCCCAATAAATGTCCGTTGACTAAGCCAACAAACAAATGAACCACTGAAAGCATTGATTTGTGAAGCACAGAGTTTGGTGAATAACCCCAATATGCTATTTCTAGCTCAGTCACTTTGGCAAGTTCCTTAGTAGACTTAAGTCATCATAAGTCTATGTCACAGACCTATGTCATCAGTAAATTGGGAATAACATTTAACATCCATCCAGGCAAGTCATTGTTCCAGGTATTAGTATAATATATTTAAAGTTCTTAGCGAAACACTAGGCAGTCGTGTAGGTAACTAATGAAGGAACACATTATTCCCATTAACACGTTTCACTTAATAAACATAGTTGTACACTTGCACATATCTGTATATATACGCACACACTTATACGTCATGAAGAAAATGCCAAAGCCATCTTCATACCCACCTGTCCACAATCACAGGAGATTTGGTGGATTCTTTAGCTATTTCAGAAGCCACGATGTAATTGCCCAGAGAGTAAAAGGCTCTCCTAACGATAGTTGGTTCGTCATCGAAGAGTTTCCTCCACTGGCTGATGCAAGCGGGTGGGGACTTTAAGAGGACAGCCTTGAGGGACTCTGCAACCGACTGAGTCACTGTGGTCTTACCTGCAGGTCACAGAGAAAATACAGCACCTCCTCACCCCTGCCACCATACCACTCCCAACTGCTAATATTAACTCAGAATGAGCAATGACATTCTCTCGACCTGTAAATCAAAGGAGTCGATTAAATAATGTGATTCTCTACATACATGTAAGATCCTTGGAAACTTTGGGTTCTCTGGTATTAGAACACTTGGGGGAAAAGCACACATCTTGTTGACACATCAATGGTAAACTTCGATGCGGAGGCCCCGTTATCAGCTCTGCCTCGCTCCATGTGACACTCTTCAGCTGACATGGAAAGGAGCCACGGGATGCTTGTCCCCGAGACGGACCTTGCCCTTGGGCGTCTCCTGCTGCCCCTCGGCCACCCTCCTCCTGCTTCCGTGTCTGGGGCTAAGTGCAGGTGCATCCACCAACTTTGACATCTATTTGGCAGCTCTCGAGGCATCTTCCCTCCACTTCCTACTTCTTCCGCCTTTTACTCCCCAGCGGGCCTCTGCGGTCCTGGGCCACCCCACTGGCTCGAGTCTCATGCCTTCGCCCATGCTGCTTCTCGTGCCTGCCTGTCCGGAGGACCTCGCCCTTGTTCCTCACCTAAGCTGCTGCCATGGGGCCTGAAAACACAAGCCAGGTGTCAACCCTTCCAAGCTCTCCCTGACCAGGACCCCGGCCCCTTGTCTCCCACGCCGAGGCTGCATCCAGAGCCTTCTGGGGTTCGGCTGAGGCTCGGTACCCGCATCTCTTCAGTGGCCTCACACAGAAGGGCTTATGCGTCTCTGTGTCCCAGGCCTGCCCAGCTCCGGGCCAGCACACACTGACGGCTTACGATCTGAACTCTGTACAAAGTTCTGTCATGACCTGTCTATTTCTTCACCTGACCTCTTAACTCACTGCTGTAACCAAAAGGTAATATGCTCTTACCAGTGGCATCCAGTCCTTCGATGACAATCACCGGGAACTTTCCTTTCTGGGCCTGTTCGGGGCACTGGTCGACCAGGTCAAGCACAGCTCGGGCTTCGGGAATGAAGGGCGTACACTGTAAAACAGCGTCCAGGCATCAGCAGTGAGGCACCCAAGCTGTGCGGCAGCCGCATCTAATCGCTGAGAGCAAGCTCGTCTAACGCGAACACGTTATGTTTGGCACCACGCCCAAACTCAAAGTATTTTGAACCTGATAAGGCCTGGGTTGCTAATTTATGCTGTGTGGCTGCAGCTCAAAGAGGCAGTAATCGTCAGGATCCCCCGGCCTGCAGCCTTACTGACCCGCTCCCCGCTAAGGAGGAAGGACAGGAATGACATGCAATTGCAGAGCGCGTGACACAGCATCGTGGAACCACGGGGCCGGCCTGGAACAGTGTGTCGAGTGTGGGAAGTCAGCGACACGGCAGGCCCCACAGACGGCAGCCAGCGTCACCTTCCCTCAGTGCTCAGAGGCAGAGAGCGCGGAGGCTGCCGTCACGGACGGAGCAGAGCGGGGTGTTTCGGGGGGTCTCGAAGTTCTCGCTGTCACCTCACTGCACAGCCCAGGCACCTCAGCCGGGAGGCCGGAGCCTGGTTCACGTGCTTCGCTCTGAGCTGGCGATATTCTAAGTGCTTACGGCGTTAACGTGGCCAGTCGCCATCGTGACGCTGAGGGGGATGCCCACCTACCGTTAAGGAAGCTGACACAAAGCACGCTTAAGAAACTTGCTGAAGGTGATGCGGTAATAAACGCCAGAGTGTGGATTTGCAGCCCAAGCTGCTGGCTGGCTGGCCCTGCACGATTCCGGTCCCCAAAATTCTCCCATAGGCTTGAAAGTTAACCTAGGACCCATGTGCAGCCCCTGGAGGCCACCTCTGGACACCCCCGCCCTGCCTGGAGAGTCCCAGCTCCCCATTCCCAGCACCTGCTATGTATCAGGTGTCCCCTTGACCTTCACAACACTTACAGGTACTTCACATATGAAAGGGGGAAAACCAAACAGCTTGGCGGAGTGACTCAGGTCTGTGGCCCAGCAGGTAGCCCTGCGTGGCTAAGCTCCTTAAACCTCCAAGCTCACTCCCTTGCCAGCCCCAAGCCCCAGGAATGGCGGGATCACTTCCGACCTGGCATCCCCACCCCCCCACACACACCGTACCCAGAGGCCCCTTGCCTCCGGGGTCACCTGCGGCACGCATTCACAGCAGCCACCGCACTGCTGGGCGCGAGGGTATCAGTGTCCCGCGTCAGGATGGAAGGTCCGGGCCGCAGGACCTCGGAAAGGGCCAGGGAGCGCAGACAGCCTGGCAGCCCCCGCCCCGTCCCCGGGGCTCTGACCCTTCCTGGGGCAGGGTGTCTGTCCACCCTGTGTGCTGGGGAGCGACGGAGCTCTTACCGCCTCCAGGACCGCACGGGCGGCTTCGCGGTCGGGGAAGACCCCAGAGCCGGGCAGGTCGGGCACCACGGGGTGCAGCGCGGGCTCCGGGGCGCGCACGACGGGCTCGGGGCCCACCTGCCGCCAGCCCCGGCCGTCCTGCAGCTCCCACAGGAAGTGCCACAGCTCGTGGCGTGGGCTCCCCACGAACTCGCCCAGGCGCGGGCGCGGCGCCTCCACGTGCGAGTCCAGCAGCGCGAGCAGCGCGCGCCGGGTGTCGGGGCTGTCGCCGGGGTCGCGGAGCAGGACGCCGCGGTGCACGCCGTCCGGCCCGCCGCCCGGGCAGTAGCACAGCAGCCGGTGCAGCTGGCAGCCCCGGAGAGGCCCGGCGCGCAGCTGGCGCAGCAGACGCTGGTGCAGGCGGGCGGCGCGCACCCGGGCCGCGCAGTCCCCGCCCGGCGCCACCGGCACGAACAGCGAGAAGCTGCGGCCCGGGGCGCCCAGCAGCGCCGCGGCGCCGGGGTCGGGGCGCGCGTCCGCGGCGCCGGCGCCCACGGCCAAGTGCGCCAGGGTGCAGCCCGGGAGCTCCAGCGCCAGGCAGCGCGGCGGCGCCATGGCCCGAGCTCCGGCCCCGCGCCGCGGTCCCGAGAAGCGCGCGAGCAGCGGCGGGGCGCGCGGGAGGCTGGCGAAGGCCATGGGCGCCGCCGGGTCCCGCCCCGCCGCGCCCGCCAGCGACAGCGGGGCGCGGTCTGCAGGCGCCGCGGGAAACGAAAGCGAGGCGGGCCTGGCGTGGGCGCTCTGCCCCTCCCCTCCCCCTCTCCTTCCTCCTCCCCTCTCCTTCCCCCTCCCTCCTCTACCCCTCCCCCTCCCCCTCCCCTCTCCTCCCCTTCTCCCCTCCTTCCCCTTCTCCCTCCTTCCCCCTCCCCCTCTCCGCGAGGCCCGCCCCGGAAACAGGCGGCGGGGAGGGGCCGCCTGCAGGTGCGCGTGACGGGCCCCCTGGCGCCGGCCGAGAGCTGCTGTTCCCCGCGGGCCCGCAGTCAGGCTCGCATGGGCCGGTGGCGCGGGGTCCCCGAAGGGGCAGCTGGCCCCCCGCCCCGGTGTGAATCCGTCTTTGCTGGCTCTGCAGACTCCATATCCCCAACTGTCCCGGCCTCACCCCTTCTCTCCGAGCTCCGACCATCCATTCGCCCGCCAATAGCCCCCTCCGCTTTCCACGTACAGCCTCTCCTTTCCCCACTCTGCTCTTCTCCCTGCAGGTACCCCCTTCCTCCTGCTGACTCCCCAGCTGGCAGGGCACCAGATATGCACCCCCAAATTCTTCCGTAAGCTCCAACCCCGAGCTCTGGTCCGGTCACAGTGGCCCAGGGCCGTCTAGCGTGCTTTACTGGCCCAACGTCCAGCGACAGCAGCTTCACCACCTTTGTGATAGTATTTACGTTATTTTCTCGATATTTTGTTTTGTTTTTACTCATTAATTGATATCTTTAAAAGTGATTGTCAAGCAAGCCAAGAAGGAAAAATTCATGGAGAAAAATCTTAAAATTTTAGAATTGAAAGATGGAAAACATCAGATGAACTGAAAGCAAATAAACCATATTTTAATCAATTTGTATGTATTGTGGGGTCATGTTTAATTCTGAAATTTAAAAAAAAAAACTTTTTTTGGAATAAGGAAAAGTTTGTTCATCCAAGACACAAACTTGAGACAATGAGCTCTAATGCTTCTCAGCTCTATCTTAAGAGCACCTCAAATTAAAGCTTCTTTTTTTTTTTTTTTTTTTTTTAAGGTCAGAGGAAGGGAGGAGGGACTCAGCAAGAGTCGCCTGAGGACTATAGACAGCCAGGTCCCCGAAAGGGTCCAAGGAGGGATGAAATCTCTTTGTTTCGAGTCAGTTCCACACATTGCCCCCAGCTGACCTGAGCCTGGTCCTGAGGCAGCAGCAAGTCTTTGACCAAAACCGTGGTTGTGTGCATATTTCCCCACCTCTTCAGGGGAGGCGCCCTCTGACAAGGGGCTGGTTTTGCGAAATACTCAAGCCCCAAGCAGAATTCCTCCCCCAGTCAGACTATCTATAGCAAGAACTATTAGCCTTACAGCTATGGGAGAAACTCAGGCTTGAATTTATGATAGAGTCAGAGAGAGAGAGAGAGGACGAGAGAGGGGGTCGGGAGAGAGAAGGGGAGAGTAAGAGAGAGGGTTCGCTCATTTCACTCCGTTACAAGTCTCCCCTTTTTTGGTCATCCCTCAATCTCGAGGGCAGTCAGGCTACTGCATCCAGGTTTGCTCCAGAGGGAGGATTAGCTTGTAAAACAGAGTCAGACTTGTCTTCGCATCATGCCCCTTTAATCCAGCTCCGACACCTTCTCACGCCCACCTCTTCCGAGATGGTCCCTGAGCCTTACAGGTGACATTCTGGGTGCTCGGTTTACAAGCAGAGCAGCAGCAACGTTAGAAGAAGCAGCAGGCCAGGAGACCTATACCCTAATATGGGACAAGGAATAAAAAATAATGAAGGTGGGCAGTGACGATCTGACAGACTCTCCTGGTCCGGAGTCCGAAGTTCTCTGATAATCTCATTATGTACTTAGGCAAACTCTCTACGTGGCTCACACAGCATCAGTCACTGAGACTGTCCAAGCATGAGATGTTTCTCATGTGACAATTTCTCTGAAGTTTATATCCTGTATCTAGCTGCAGTCTGCAATTGCAAGGCTCAGGCTCAGAAGAAAAAAAAACAGTTTTTTAGTTCTAATAATTTCAAGGCAAAGGATGGGCTAGGCGGGGGTGGGGAGGGCAGGAATAACACTAGTTCAGAGGGTTGCACAGCCAAGCACTTTCACTAGAAAAATTCAGGATCCAGTCCAGGCCACAGGTGAAAAATAAAGCTTTAAGGACACCTCAATCTAATATTCACAATTGTGCGTTATGGTTTCTACTGAAACACTTTTCTTTCTAAAATCACTCCTTTTTTTTTTTTTTTTTTTTTAGCAAAGATAGCCAAATTAAGACTCATTCATTGTATAAGTCTAGTTCAATAACTTTGGCCTGTTATTTGCATAAGTACAGCAAGAGTAGCAATTGCTCATAGAGGCTCCTTTAAATCTGCTTCTCTGGAATTTCAAAAGGAATTCCACTTCAGTTAGCTTCTCGGGGCTAAGAAGCCAAGCCACATCCCTGCCATTGGTCTTCAGGAGCAATACCTACAGATCTGGGTGAATTCTTCAGGTTCTTGAGGTCTCCAAAAATGTCCTGAGGTTCTTTTGCCATCTCCCAGGAAAGCAACCTTCGTTCCTTACCTGGCTTACCTGGAGCGACTGCTGTGAACCACGTAGGCAAGGTACTAGACTGTTTTTCCAAGGGGCTTTTATTGGCTTCCAAAGTCAGTCTTAATTTCTTAAAGCTTTCTGGTGGCATCCAGAGTCTGCGCATGTCTCTTCCACACATGGCATTCAGTCAAAACCTTATCAAGAGTTTCCAATTGTGTCCTATTTTGAAGAGAACAGATTCCTATGGAATTTATGCAAGTGACCTTATTGCTGTGAAAATAATAATACTCATTCAGAGTCTCCAAATTTCTGGAGGGATCAGATAGGGAGAAAAATATAAATGTTTTAATACCACTTAGAAAAGTATAATTTACCAAACTACCCTGAGAGAGAGAGAAAAAAAAAAAGAAACAAGTTAATCCAGTTATTCCTTACATGTCTACAAGTCGTCATCCAGTTTAAAGTCATGATCCAAAAAATTCACTCTCAGAAACATGTCTCCTAAGCCAGAGTCCTCTCCACAGATCTTTCTCGAGATGAGACACTTGCAAAAGTGTCAGCGTAAAGTCAAGGACCACCTAAATGCTAAGGCTCAAAGTGACACGGTTACAGATCTGACTATAATGTAATTGACAAAGGATTTTACTTCCCTGTGACATGTAACACTATAACGTAACAATTAAAATTACAAATGAAAATATATCATGGCTTCGTAGATGGACTGTTGGAGATTTTTATGCTTCTTGACAAACACAAGCTAGTGTAGATACGTGGGTGACGTATGGTGAACAGGCAAAGAGCAATTCTGAGGTGAAGAGGATTTTGCCCTTCGCAAACAGAATCATTTTCATTCTCCCTGAGCGAGTTGACTGTGGGACACTTGCGCGCCGAGATGTCTTCGTGCGTAAAGCTCATACGAAAACAAAAAAGGAACGAACTGTTCTTAAGTGAGCTTTCTCTCTGCCCTTGCGCCAAACTCCCTCCTCCAAGGAGACCGAAAATTAGTGACGCTGCAGTATCTGAGCTCAGTCAGTGTTAAAACAGGTATCGAAGATCCGGTATCTGCTTTCAGAAAGGAAAGAAACACCTCTATGGTATTTTTGAGCTCCAATTTCAAATTTCCAAGACAGAGGATCTCATGGGCCCGACTTGGGTGGATGTTTAGCTTAAATAAATTTGCCCATGATTTCAAGAGAGGGACAAGCCGGGAGCTGGAAAAACACTTCAAAGAGGTCTTTGAATGAATGAATGAATGATGCAGCTTTATTCACCTAAAAAGCTATAGTCTTCAGCACTTACGCTATCAAATAGAAAAAAAATGAAACTGTTCTAGCCATTCTGTTCATAAAAAAGCAGAGAGAATTCACAAGCATAAATGTGGTGATTAATAAAAAATAAAATGAAAAATAACATTTATTTGGAAAGAGATTGGGTTTTGAACACCTATGTAGATATATGTGCTTCTGCGTAGGCCGGATGGATGAAAAGAATGAAAACGAGATCAGCGTGACAGGATACGGGAGAGGAGGGAACCACAGACGAAACAGGCCGCCGAAAAGACAGAAAGTACTGCCTGTGATTTCACATTAATAAACCCAAGTGTCACAAGATGAGCGGTGAACTGGGGGCCTCTCAGGTGGTTTGACGTGTGCTCATTGCCGCTGTTCTCGCTCTGCACCTCGTACCTGAAATAAGTCCTACCTGTAAGTGTAACCGGCTCCTGAGTCTTACGAGTCCTTTTAGCCAATCAGCCAACAGGAGGGGCGTCTTGAGACCACCGAAACACAACCCAGCATGCGCGCGCACACACACACACCCACACACACACACACCTCTGTAAATTAGTGAAATTACGCTCGCTAAATGAATTAAATGACAAGCAGTAAATAAGTGAACAGCAGAGCCAAAGAGTTAGGGAAGGTGTTTGCAATACCTAAAACCAAGAAAGTGCATGACATACAAGGAATTCCTATAAATCAACGATAAAAATGCAGAAAACCCAACACAAAAATGGGTAAGAGATTTGAACAGGCACTTCACGAAAGAGAATATCTAAATGGCTGATAACTGGAACCGGAAATGAAAACCCCAAGGAGATACAGACTGTAGACCCACCGGGACAGCTAACAGCGAAGGCGACACGGAAGCGTGCAGTGACGACACCCAGCGAGCGGGAGCCGTCGAGCAGCCGGGCGGCTTATTTTTCTGGTAGGAGTGGGATCTGGTTCGAGCACCCGAAAAACTCCGCGGGATACGTGCGTGTGAGGGGAACACGTCTACCTCTCCCTTACGAACCAGAATGCCACTCCTGGGCGTATACCCCACATGAATGCATACGGGTTTTGACCAAAGGACACGTACAAGGAAGGTCATAGCAACGTCTCAGGAAAACGTTCCAAAGGCTCGCCATAATAGAAGATTAAATGAGATGTGACATAGTCCAACTATGGAATCCTAGATAAGCATGAAAATGAACAAGCTACTGCTAGACTCAACACAAAGGATAAGCCTACAACTACTGAGCGAAGAAAGCTAGACAGAAAAGACCTCACGCCGTGTGATTCCGTCTGTACAAATCTCCAAACCAGGCACCCCTGGAGTGTGTTGTAGAAAACAGCACAGGGCGATTCTGGGGCACGGGTAAGGGTTTAGGGCCTGGGAGGAGGTTTTGGAGACTTCGTGGTTTTGGTAAGGTTTTATTTTTCTGTCAAGATGGTCATTTACATACATGTGTTCATTCTGTCAAAACTTTGCCATACTGTCCATTTATGAATTAATGCAATTTTCTTTATGTACAATGTGCTTCAATGAAAGATTCACCGAAGAGATAATACGATGGTTGCAAGTGACTGAATCGATTCCACAATCTGCTAACGCATTGCAGCCAATGTTTGCTGTTGCTGCAGGGGACAGTCCGCGCTGGGGACCGCAGAGTGTGTTACGGATGTGCACGTGTGTAGAGGATAAAAGTCCCCAGGCTTAAAAAAAAAAAAAAAAATATGATGGTGACCCTTGGGTGTTAACCCAGCTGTGTTTGGACGTCTTCAGAGATAGCCAACTTTGAGGAGGGCAGGGCTGCCTCAGCCTCCCTCCAGCACGTCCGTCCTGAGCAGAAATGCCTCCTTGGCCTTTACAAGCCATGGCTTTGAGGAAGAAGGTCTCCTACTCACTCGTAGATGGGTGGAGAAAGACAAGTCAAGAAGAAATATGCACATGCCAATAGAATATCGTAATGACTGTTGACTTCTGTGAGCTCTTTGTCAGAACAAACTTTGACTTATTTATTTTATTTACATTTTTGTCATACGTGTTAATATTTTATCTGATACATACGAAGCTCCCAATGAACACTTGTCGAAGGAAAGAAGAAAAGAAGGAAGGAAAGGAAGAATGCCTGAATGAACGAATGAATGAGGGAATGAATGAATGAACAAATGAATGAATGAAAGAGACTGGATGGAATCGGCTGAGGAAGTAATCGTAAAGTAACATGATGATAATGATCAATTATCAAGCAGTAACGCAAGTGCTTAAATCCCAGTTCGAACTTACATCCTGTGTGACGTAAGTTTTTCCAGGTGTAAAATAAGTTAGTGCTTGCAAAGTACAGCACAGTGCCTGGCACACAGTGCAACCTGTCTGTAGATATTTCTACTTTCTTTTGTCCGGTAGTACGCTCAGCGCTTAGTACACATTGTGTCATTTAATCCTTAAAACATCCTGTGTGAGGTAGACACTAATACTCACACTTGCCAGAGGTGTTGACAAGATCAGGCAGGTAAATAAATTCACCCCCGATTAACTATCATCGGCTCACCTAGGATTCAAACCTTAAAATCGTTTAGCTTCGAAAGCCTGCAAGTGTCCCACGTGATATTTGCTTGGAAGTGTCAACTGACTTAGTTTTCATTTTCTTCATGTGCACGTGATCTAGCAAAAACGGTGTTTGTTATTTGAACCAGACCGTGATGAGAGTTCCAAACCTTTCCGGTTGAGGAGATTGCCCTGAATCACAGACACCCTGGCATAACAGGAAGCCGTCAGGCACCCAGTGGCTGTCTGCTTGCAGTCTGCTTTCTGTTTCCCTCCTGAGTAAAACACGGTCCTCTGTGTGCCCACGTGAGTGGACTAGAACGACAATGGCCGCTAGCCCTAACGTGTTTACTTACACTGTTCCTGGAATGCCTCCAAGTGAGTCACGTCACTTAGGAAACTCCATGCGCTAATAGTGAGGTGTGAGATCCCGGGAAATGAAACTGGTCCACAGGCACACAGCCCGTCAGAGAGGAGCTCGGCTCGTGGCCCAGAAGCGTGGCCTCCGCGGCTGCTGCAGCTCCCCGTAAGTCTCCCGGAAACAGAAGACCACAGCCTCGAACACAGACCCGCTTAAACAGGGCTGAAAGAAAGAAAACGCCAGCATGAAATTCAGCGATGCTGTCTAAGAAAACTGTAAAAATAAAGAGCAAGCCACAGCAGTTCTTGCCAATTAAGAAGCATCTGGTTTTCCTATCGCTTCTTGCAAATAGTATAGAAACGCATAGAAATGCAGGAGAACATAAATGTCTCAATTTTAACACTGAAAATGCATCACTCAAGGATTAAGGCATACATGCCACTCTGTGCCTGCGTGACGGTCACCTGAGAGGGGTCTCTGAGGCTAAGGGAGCCTGCTGTCATCCTCTGCGAGTAGGTCATTCTTTTCACTATTTGGCTCTCCTAGTGAGCTGTCACTGAGTGTACACAATGTGAAGGGCGATAGGGTAGAAGCTCCTCCACGATGTGTCATGTGTGAGTCACGCGACCACTAAAGAGATGGCTCCTTATCTAGTTCCTTCACTATGTGCCAGACAGAGATGCGGAGAGGTATCACCAGGTGGTCTGTGCAGGGGGGTGACTGTGATTTGCACGGGGACACAGAGGCCAGCAGCGAGGCAGAGGGAGGCAGCGGCAGCCCGGACCCGAGCCTTCGGTCTTGGCCCTGCTCCAACTTTCATTTTCATGAAGATAATAACTGAAACTTAAGCTCAGCTGAGACTCAGTCAAAGGAGGCGTGTCCGTCCTCCCTGTGTGACAGGTTGCTCAGGAACGTATAAAGCCAGCCAGACTCCAAGGCTCAGGGCGGCTGCAGACACCTGGCACCATGTGGCTGCTCGTGCCTCTGGCTTTCGCGGGAAAGATGCTGAGCGCTTTCAGGAAGCAGCTGGGCTGTCTATGGGGCAGCCTGCTGCCCCTGTGCCTCTGGCTCAGGGCAACGTTCGGGCTGGCAGGGAGTGACAGGGGACAGAGGCAACAGGACGAGAAGGGGCCCGAGGGGACCAGACAGGAAGAGGAGGGGGCCAGCGGCGACCAACCCCTAACTCCCACCAGCGTCAACTATCACTTCACCCGCCAGTGCAACTACAAGTGTGGCTTCTGCTTCCACACCGCGAAAACGTCCTTCGTGCTGCCCCTCGAGGAAGCCAAGAGGGGGCTGCTGCTGCTGAAGGAAGCCGGTGAGTCCCCGTCCCGCGGAGGTCGAGGTGTCCAGGCGCGGTGGGGGGCAGGCTGAGCGTCTGGGGGGGCGGTGCGCACAGCCTGGAGAGCTCCCCCAGCACGTTCACGTTTCCCAGCGCGCAGTGGGGATGCTGAGCTGGGACAGACGCACGGGCAGAATGGGAGTGGGTGCCCCGTGGCTGAGTGGGGCGCCCAGCCCGCTCCTCCCGCCGCCTCCACTGGAACGGGAGTGTGACCCCAAGCGTTTGTGGAGGTGGGGGGTGGGACGGGGTGGGGGACGACACTGTTCCAGGAACAGTTAAGGAGGAAAGTCGAAAACAAAAACACGCACATGGACTTAAGATGTGCAATACCGAGTCTCCCATTTTGGGTCCTGCGTGTGCTCTTGACGCGGACCCTTAAAGAAACGGTTTATAACTCACATGGAGCGATGACCTTGCTCTCGAGTCTCCTTGACCCGGCCGCAGCGCCCGAGGCAGGCGCGGAGGCCGCAGACCGAGCTGGGCGCCTGCGACTGGCCGGCGGCGTCTTCCCCCCGGAATCTGCTCTCCTGTCGCTGCGCGTCCCTGTCTTCCCCGGAGCACCCCCTAAGCTGCCGCCCTCAGCCGCGTCACCCGCTTTCTTTTTGCAGCTGGTTTAGCTTTTTCTCAGACGTGTGACGGGCATTCACAGAGTGACTGCTCGCCGAGGTAGGTCTGGATTTCGCAACTCGACCGCATCCCAGGACGCAGAGCCAGGGCGAAGGCACCGCAGGCCGGGGGGACGCGGGGTCCCCCGCAGCCGCGCGGGCCCGAGGCTCGTCTTCTCACGCAGACGCGTTCGCCTGCTTGGCACCTCACGCAACGAAAGCGCGCGGCTGGCGCGTCGCTGGACCTGACCTGCTTTGTCCCCTCGCGTTTGCTCGCCCGTCCACGCTGATCCCAGACGGACCCGCGCCCCGGGGTCTGGCGCACGGGCTCGCCGGGCCTCGCTCGGACGGACGGACGGCTGCGTCCGTCTCCCCGTCTCTGCCGTGCTGGCGGGAGGTGCGCTATCTTGCTAAAATGCGCTTTTGGTAATTTGACTCCCCCACTTCAACTCTCTTGCACGGCTTCCAACCCCCACTTGTTAGCACGGCCTTCAAGGCCCGTGGCAAGCCCGGCGCTGCCATCGATGTCCCCGCCCCTGCCCCGGCGTCCGCACCCCAATGCCGCGCGCCCCTGGGCCACGGGCACATTGCACCACGCCCGGTTCCCCTCCGAGGCCGCACGATGGAGCCCGTGACCGCGCTGTTCCCTTCCTGGAGTGCGGTCGCCCATCTCAGACTCCTTGGAACGGCTCCCGCCTCTCTTCCCTACCGCCCCTTCCCCTTCGTCTATGACCGCACGTCTCCTAGTTAATCATGGCGTGTTTATCTCCATTCCCGCCAGTCTCTCCTCCGCTCCACCAAAATTACAGAAAAAGGCTTGAAAGCAGGGGGACGACCCCGGCAGCAGTCAACACGTGGCTGGTGTGACCGCCTGGGACTGCCTGGTGGCACCGGGCAGCTCCGGCAGGCGTCTGCGGGGCGATGGCTGCGTGAACTCGCCAGCCCGCCCTGTGGAAAGCAGGCAGTTTTGGGGACGGGAACCAGCGAGCATGTCCTGCAGAAGCGAGGCCGCGATGGAAAAGTAAGGCGTGAGGCAGGAGGCAGGCGGGTCTAGGGCTCTCCTGGCCACCGTCAGGCGAGGCCCTCCCCGGTTCCTGCAGGTGGCAGAGGCTTGCTTGCTGCTCGAGCTGAACCCATAGGGCCGTGCACCCAGGGAGCCCCGGACAGCAGGGAGGAGGAAGGCGCCACAGCGAAGACTGTGCCAGTCTGCCCGCTGGGCGTGCGAATCCCGTGAGGCCAAGGGACGGGCGGCTGGTGTACACGGCAGAGGAGAAGAGTTAAGAATCTTCTCCAGGAAAACAAAATGGCCCGGAGAAAAGGCCCGGACACCAGCATGCGGGGCACTATCCAGCGACTAAACCGGCTGTCCTCACTGTCCCTGCCCAGAGAAAGCCACCATCTGGCCGGTCCCTTCTGTGATCACAGAAATGCCATCCATCTCTTTCGTGCCTCACTCGACTATGAAGGGACACATCAAAACACCAAGGGAAAAGGCGGACACTAAAACACACGAGAGGGAGGGAGGGTATGGAAAACCGCAAACTTCAAACCATCTGTAATTAAAAATCACGGGCGGCCGAGAAAGAGGACGGTGCGTAGGAAATCAGACCCATCCTGGACAAGGAAGCATCGGATTATGGGAGAGTTGTGAGAACTAAAAACTGGATTTCTAAAATTAAAGTTTTAATAGAAAGTCTAAGAGGTAAAGTCTTAGGAAAATTGGACAAAAGGTAAAACAGGAGAGACAATAGGAAGGCAAATAGGGCTTAAATCCAGAAGCTCCCACACGCCAGTATCAGAATTTCCCAGAAGAAAAAAGAAGTAGATTTGAGAAGAGGTGGGACTTATATAAGAAAAATTCCCATAACAGAAAAAGCCATGTTTTGAGATCGAGGGCCTTGAATAGGGACAGATTCCACTCAAGCACGTCATCTTGAAATTTCAGGACATTAGAAAGAAAGCTCCTGTAAGAGAAAAATGCATACACTTAAAAAAAGATGATTTCTCAGAGTGTTACCAAACTTATGAACAATAATATTAAATCCTAGAAGACAATAAGCAAGGCTCCAAAAATTCAGAGTGGGAAGCGATTTCACCCAGAACGAGGCCAAACTACTGACCGCAAATCTATGTGAAAATCTTCAAGTCCTCAATTTGATTCATTTATGTTTTTGTTTTTGTTTTTGTTTCAGGAAACTCCTAAGATAATTTTCCAAAATAAGGGAGTAAACTGACAGAGCAGGTCAAGGATTCCAGGATAAGCGACGTCCCATGCATGAGAGAGAGGGGGGCGGGGACCCGGGACAGTGCAGAATGGGTTCCCAGGGCCGAGTGTCCTTTTCCTTCTAGGTGGCAGGGGCGGCAGTGTTCACAATTCTCTGAGAAACCTCATCTCTCATCTTCTAAGCAGTGGCATCATCTGTGTAACTAATTCCTTACGTTACAGGGCATCCATTTTAAAATAGCGGGAGATGCTTTTGAGGAGATGCTTTTGTCCCGGTGACACCCCGGATTCCATACAAGGGTATTCCCATAGAGGGGGGTTGGCGGGGCACCAGCGTCAGAGGAGGCAAGGATAATGAGAAGTTTTATTTCACGTCTGCTACATTGAGACCATATGACTTTTGCCATTAAAATAATAACGGATGTGTGTGCACTGTAGAAACAGAAGGGAAAAGGTCTCTGTCGCCCCTCCCAGGTATGGAGAAGATCAACTTTTCGGGCGGAGAACCTTTCCTTCACCAGCGAGGCGAATACCTGGGCCAGCTGGTGAAATTCTGCAAAGAGGAGCTTCGTCTGCCCAGCGTGAGCATCGTCAGCAACGGGAGCCTGGTCCGCGAGCGCTGGTTCAAGAGCTACGGTAGGCTTCCCCGCGTGACACTTCGCCGTCCCGTTCCTGTGGTCGAAAGTAGCTCTATCTCCTTCCATCCTGGGCCTCGGGCCAGGCCTGTGGGGCGCCGGCAGAGAGGAGAACCCAACAGGCTTATTCTAATCTTTTTTCAAGCTGTGCGCGAAGTTAATAGTGTTTCAGTTCTGGAAGGCTCTCGGTAAACAAGTGTGGCCAGACAGATAACGAAAACATCAGGAAGCATAACTCCTGCGAGTCTGCACAGAGCAGTGCTGAGGGCGAGGCTTTAGCCCTGGCCTCACTGTTCGTTTGCTCTCAATGTTTATTTTTTTCTTTTGCTTAACACTTACACGGCTATTTGTTTTTTATCAGCCTCATATAAAGTAAGCAAATGGACCACAGCAGTCCTTCTCGCTGCTTTTGGAATCCCCGGTTTCTGTCATTTGACAGTGGTTTTGAGAATTGAGAACTGACTCTGAGAATTGACTTTGCAGTCAAGGCTGCGTAGCCACGAGAACTAGGAAAGCTCAGAGCCGGTCGCCTGCAAGGACTTGGCAATGAGCTACCAGGTGGCGACGAATGCCCATGCTTGGGGGACAGGTGGATCGTAGGGAGCAGAGGAAACCGAAGGAGCGAAGAGAAACGCAGAGGAGGCGACATTACAGTCAGCCATGACATAGAGACCGAGACAGATCATTCTCACCGGCGCTTTCTGATCACAGCCCGCAGTCTGCCGCGTTGCGAGGGGTGGGGGTGTGTGTGGGGGGCGGGGGGGTTGGGGGGTTCTGTGAGTTTGGTTCCACCAAACTCACATTATCTTGGCTTCTTCAGCATCTCGTACGGTTAGCTGCACACGACATATCGCAGGATGTCTGCACATCTTTGGATGATGAGTCAAATTTGTAAAAGATGTCAGTGTGCGTGGTAAATAAAACATAGGGTTCTTCGGCCGAGCGATTGTATTTATGTGATGGGAAAAGCAGTCAAGCTCTAAGTGCCCGTAGATCCAAAATAGCAGCCTGCCTTGGAAGTTACCTGACCCTTAGGCGGCAATTCAAGAAAAGCCTCATTTAGATATATTGATAAATGCTCTGTCTGGTATAAGTATCTGTGTTTGTTTTTTTTTCCCCAAGATTATTTTACACGAGTGCCAAGTATAATGTACATTTCACTGCGTTTTGTGGGTATGAAGCAAAATGTTTTTTTAAAAAAAAATTAAAGCAAAAATTCAAGCGAGATGAGTTTTATCACAAGGAGATAGGAATGGCCGAAAGGGCATGGTCCTTGGGACAAAGGCTTCACGATAAACATCTTCCCTCAGGCGCATATTTGGACATCCTCGCCATCTCCTGTGACAGCTTCGACGAGCAAGTCAACGTCCTTATTGGCCGTGGTCAAGGGAAAATAAACCACGTGGAGAACCTTCAGAAACTGAGGAAATGGTGTCGCGATTATAGAGTGGCCTTCAAAATCAACTCGGTCATTAATCGATTCAACGTGGGAGAGGACATGAAGGAGCCCATTAAAGCGCTGAACCCCGTCCGCTGGAAGGTAGGCTCAGGGCGCTGCTTTCGCGGACTGTAATTAACCCGGAGGTAAGACCAAACAAAAGCGAGAGAAAGAATGGCTTCGGCGGAGTCCAAATGATAAGGGTCCAGAGAACTCTGAACCCGAGGCCAGCTGAGAGGCTGGGTCTGTGGTCCTGCCCTTATCTGTTAAACTTTAAACTACTTCCAGTCCTTTGGCCTCAATTTTCTCTTCTGAAAACTGGAACTGATTCCCAACGGGAATATTGTGAGGATAAAGGCCAGAAAATATAATAAGTGCTTGGGATGATCTGAAGAATATGTCCGTAGAAAGCTTAACCTGTATTTATTTATGATATACAATGAGACTGAATTTCTTCTTAAAACTGTTGGGTTAAGAATAAGTGGATATTCTTCGTAAATCCTGTGAATCCATTTCTCACTGAATTATTGAGGGCTGGCCCCAGCTGTCCGCTGCTGAGATGTCCGAAGTTCAAGGACGCGCGAGCCGGTTCTAGGTGTAGCACCCGCAGCGTGCAGACGCTTGCACGTAATTGCAAATTAAAGTTTCCTACCCCTGGCTGTTCTTCAGAATCAACTCAGATAGCCGTTTAAAAATCGCCTTCTTGGACTTCACTCCATACCCATCTTGCTGGAATAGGCCCCCTGGTGTGGGGGTTAGGAGGGGGCAGACATTAGCAGGAGGGCTGGCATGAATATGTATTCTTGACAAGCTACCCTGGCGATTGTCACGTAGCCATCCAAAACCTGCGCCTGACCTCAGAGTGGATGAAACTGAGGATAAGACGCAGAACTTGATTCTAGTAATGAAAAAAGGCCAGGAGACTCATGCAGGGCAAGGCTGTGTGTGTTAGCACGACATGGGGAGGTGAGTCAGGCGCTCAGTTCTGCCGGAGTGCCTGGAAGGCTTTCACGTGGGAGGTGGTATCTGGCTGTGCTCTGAACAAGAGGCCGGGTTTCCACAGGCGGGTCAGGTCTGGGGAAGGCAGTCGCGTCCAGGCGAGAAGGCTCGCTGCACAGAGACACCTTTTCCTTCCAAGGCTGCCTGGAGTGCGTTTTAATCCCATGGGAGCATTCGGGACAGAGTGACGGATATGGGGGGAAAGGGTTATTATTATATTATGTCCCTGAGGTCACTCTGCAATATGTGGAATGGGTCAGGAAAATAGAAATTATACTTTTGAAAAATTTTAAATTGGTACGTGGAACCTGAACTTTGGTTACATATCAAAACGCGTGGAATATCAGCCTAGAAGATCTATGATCTAGATCCTATGAGGGTCTAGAAAAAATGAATAAATAAATAAAATAATACAGAGGGATGATGGGAGGAGGAGAGGCTGTGATCCAACAGTGTCTCTCTCTCTCTCTCCCCCCCACTCTCTCTCTCTCTCTCTCTTTCTCTCTCTCATCTCCATCTCCATCTCCATCAAGGCTTTCGAGAGCTCATGGCTCCTTGTCTCTCATTCTCTATTGAATGACTTTTGCCCCAATCTTTCAACTTCTGCTCAGGTTTCCACTTGCCTCCTGAACTCTGGAACTGCCTTTTCAAAATTCTGATTTTGATTACAAGTGATTTGCTTATTTATTTATTTATTTATTTTGATACTTTTGTATGGCCCGTATTAGCTTCAGTGAATATCCGTTACTTTGTAGTCTAAAAAATTAGATTATAAGACTAGATCAAATAGAATCTCGGCCGGTTTTGACAGTTTCCGTTTTAGAAATGTTTGTGCTTTCTAAATTTCACAGCAGTGTCTTTCTGGAATGTTCCTTAGTCAAGGAGTCTTCTTTCTTAGGAGACGAAGCCGGGTCTGGGGGGAAATGAGGCTTGGGGTTAAAAAAAAAAAAGGATGCGAAGCAAACAGCACACTTGCTTTCCAGGTCTTCCAGTGCCTCATAATCGAGGGCGAGAATGCTGGAGAAGGTGCCCTGAGGGAAGCAGAGAGGTTCGTCATTAGCGACGAGGAGTTCAAAGCGTTTCTGGACCGCCACAGAGAGGTGTCCTGCCTGGTCCCCGAGTCCAACCAGAAGGTGGGCATGGCGAGCGCTGTCCATCCGCCCCGGCACCTTCCACCGGTCCTGCCGCGGGCGCTCAGGGGTGCGCCGTGGGGAGGTGTGGGGGGCGGCCTCAGGGCTGGGGTCCGCCGTTGGCCCTGTGCCCTCCAGCTGTGACCGCCGGGTAACGGGGTAACGTGGTGCCGTGGACGTGGAGACGAGCGCGGATCTCTCGTCATCTAACATGAGAAAGGGGAGGGATTGGGTGCCAAGTGGACAGAGCCACCGGGAATACTGAACAATAAAGAACAGACCCCCCTCCCCGCCCCACCCACACACACACAGCGACACTGGACCCTTTGTCAAGGGGCAGAGGATCTAGCCCGTGAGAATCTGTTGGACTCTGAAGGGACACAAACACCCTTCCGGGATGCGGGTCATGTGGGGACGGCCCACACCCAAAGGTGCTCAAGCTGATCCAGAAGGAACGGCAGGAAAACACACGAGCACGCATGCCAAAAAGTACGCTCGAAACTGAATTTGTATTTCATGTCTCCTTTGCAGATGAAAGATTCCTACCTCATTCTGGACGAATACGTGAGTATGCTCAATGAATTTTTTAAACGATCACTTAAAAATAATAAAGCAGCCGTGAGGTCAGCTGGAGCCACGTGATTCTGAGCGCAACCCTCCAGTCCGTATTTGTTCTTCTCGGCCCGCGTGTCACGTGTTGAGGGGCGCTGACAGGCGTTAGCTTTATAGACTCCTGATGTCACTGGGTCAAGTTCTGAGCTAAGCGCCTGGGTGGGCATTAGCTTGAACCTGGGCCTTGTATTAGTGCTCCCTCCAGGCTCCCTGCCGCTTTCTCCTGTGTGGTTCACTTAACCCGGGGATGCCACACTGAAGCCGACATTGCACAGAGCAGGGGCCTTCGTTATGCCATCGTGGGCTACGGGTTCTCTGGCAACAGGACGCTTTGGAGGGAAGTCATTCATATCACACTTTACAGTACACGTTAATACCCCAGAGACTGTCAGCTCTCCCTCTGACTGTAACCTCGGCTTTGATGAGAAGAGGTGACAGTCCCTCTCCAAAAGCCACTGACACTCTGCCTGCCCCACTGCCTTCCGAAGAAAGAGGAAAAGCCAGCTCTCTCGACACTGAGCAGCACATCGCTTTCCCTCCTTCGTCTTGTTGTTGTTGTCGTTTAGATTCACAAACCTTCACCGCTGTCTCGAGCACAGAACAAATAATTCCATTCAAAGCCCCGTTTTAAAGAAATGGACTCCAACGAGAGCCATGGCTTCAGTATTTAAGTTGGATTTGGTGTTTTGAGAAATGCTCGTCGTGGTTTTATATTATTTTCAAGTTCATCAAAGATACTTCACAGCCACTTCGTCGTGGCCGATGTGAGCTTTCTTTATGGGTCATAAGGAAAAAGGTGATAAGGCAAGGTTTCGGTTTGTGGAATCGAGGTACAGAGGTAAATGCAAACAGAATTTACTTTTGGAATCCAGGTTTTCACAACTGGACATTTTGACCGATGTTCTTCAACTAACTGTGGTCTCCACACGGTTGGAACAGATGTCAAAATTTGCTGTTGGCAATTTAAGAACATTTCGATTCCACGAATGTTGCTGGAGCATCTACAAAATGCTCAGTGCCGACGGAAGGTTACGGAAGTGTGCAGGCCTCGTGCCTGCGGATACGGCGGATGGCCAAGGGTAAAAACACAACCTTCGACTGCGCTTATAAGTCTCTCCTCGAGCTGGCGCCTCGGCCTCTGCAGCTCCTTCCTTACCCTCCTCTCTGCCCTTCTCTAAAGAACTTTTTGGTTGACCTTTACACTCATAGATTCATGCACACGCGGTTCACTTTCCAACAGCGTCACCCAGACGCACCGACTGTTCCTTGCTTCTGGGTTTTAATGATTCTGTTCCCTGCAGCTTGCAATTCCAGAGCATCATTTAGAGGTCCACATTTTTTGAAAGCCTGTCCTGATTACCACTGCCCCCCCAATGGAGGGACATGCACCTCCCGTGGCACACCCACGATTCTGTTTATTGCACACTTAGCTGATGTACTGTGTTTATCTCGGTCAGCCTGAGCGGGGGGAGTCGAGAGATGGAGTCCGAGGAGTTCTGCATGCTCGGTACAACATCTGGCCCACAGCTCTCAATAAACACTTGTCGAAATGATTGGAATAGCAACAGTCATTTTGGATTAAGCCCCCCCCAATTGAGTTTTACAGGATAACTTATACAAAAATACCCCAATTTCTGAATTTTCTAGATGCGCTTCCTAAACTGTAGGAACGGGCGGAAGGACCCCTCCAAGTCCATCCTGGACATCGGAGTGGAAGAAGCCATAAAATTCAGTGGATTCGATGAAAAGATGTTTCTGAAGCGAGGAGGAAAGTACGTGTGGAGCAAGGCGGACCTGAAGCTGGACTGGTGAGGTTGGCGGTGGGCCTCTCCGCGGACTCAGCGTGTGGCCGCCACCAGCTGTGACGCCTCCTGCCGGCACCCTCAGCGGCCCCAGATAGGATTTTCTGTTGCACATGGTATCTGATTATCTGTGGTGATGGGACACACAGATGATCGAAATCCATAACGATGCAAAACCATTAACTTTAGTTAATCAGCCTATTTTGATATTGGTTTTTTTGAGCTGTTTATTGTGACTCCTGTTATTTCCATTTTGAAGTTATGTTTTTCCAGTTTGTTCATTGGATAGTCAATTCTTTTCTGCTAAATAATGAGGTATCGATTTTCACATCTGAAAAAAAGCTGCAAAATGTCTCTCCCGATCATTTCTGCTGCGGTAATGCTCTGTCCCTTTCCGCCCTTATTCCATTGCAATCCTGGCCCTTCCACCAGGAAAGTCAGAAGTTCAGAAATAGTCGACAGGTGTTTCAAAAGATAAGACATGATCATCTTAGCAGGCTCCCGCAGGTGCCCAGGAGGAGACGGTCAGCCGCCGATGCCAGGGCACGGCCCGCCACGCTGACTGCCCCGGAGGGTCAGCTCTCCCTGTTTGCTCCCTCCTCTCCCAAGATGCTTAGCAAAACCAAGACAGACCTTTCATTTCATGATGATGTCGACAAGGGGTCAGTGCTTGGGTCGCTGTGTGAAGCTGTTATTCAAGTCACATGAGTCCATCAAGCAGCAGCATGTGACTTGATTCGAGTAGATGGGTTTCCCCATTATCTCTGGACTGACTCTCTGAGCAGCCTTTAGGCACCACAGTGGCGAGAGTGGAGGTTGTGCCTGGATTTGATGTACGTGAAGCCGCGGCATAATCTCGTTTTCCCCAATTAGCTCTGATTCTCTTGAAATAAGGTATAATCTGGGTTAGAATGACAAGATCCAACACTAGGGAAGTACTGAGGGGGAGGAAAATTGTCACTTAAACTGGGTCAGGGATCAGAATCTTCTCCTTGTGGATACATCACATGCAGTTTCTTTATGTAACCTAGATGTTGTCTTATTGCCTGGAAAATAATAATTTCCTGCCATTGTTTTAAAAAAGCCAAAGCATGGAAAAATTTTTGCCCGAGCAAAAAAAAAAAAAAAAAAAAGAGTAATTTTAATCCAGCTGCCATCCCACCGTCCAGCACTAGGTGGCGTCTAAATGTTGCCTGATGTCATTAAAACACCATCCAGAAATTCTACTTTATAATTGACTATTTTCAAGACTTGGTGATTTTGAAAGTTTTGTTTTTGTAATTTTTTCTCCAAAAATATAGTCCAACTTCAAATTTTAAGTCATTATAATTCAACCGAAATATGTCGTTGTCCCATTGAGTTGTCATGTATTTTCCATTATGTACAGATTTTTTTTTAAAGAGAAAAATGAATTAGGAAGGTTTTTTCCCTTTACAGATTTTGGTAGTATCTAGTCTTTGATGGTGTTAATGTCATCGGTATAAACATAAAACATATTTCTGACTTAACACAGTATATTTTGCTGATCTTCACATTATTCAAAAAGAGTAAGTTTAAATAAAGAAACATTACATACGTGAGAACACCACGAAGCTGTCTGATGCCCAGCAAGTGCTCAGCCGGTATTGTTTGAAGCAAAACCTGGGTCTGAGCCCAGATTTTCTGAGTTAGGGTGAGTTTGTCTCAAGATGAGGAAAACAAAAAAAGCTGCACTTAAGAAATAAACTACAGTATTTTAAATACATTTTCTAGCTCATTTGATATTATCCTCTCCTTTCGTTATGTGCTATCGGTATTTGCAAAGCCTTAATGTTTAAGATATTTAAATGTTTGTTTTTCTTAAAGGGAAGGAACACAAACTTTTAGCATTGCAGGAAAATTCAAATTTGGATTATACAATGTTTTGCTTGATTTTTTCAGTTTTAAATGTGAGCCTTCAGTTTTATTAAATATGTTCCTTTTTATTGGGAAAACAAAAGACGATTTCATTGGGGTATCTCAATTTATGTGTGTGAAGGACAAATATTTTGTGGCACCTTTAATTATTGCTTGTCTATATTGTAATAACGTGAGTGGAAGTTTGTCTTAAGAAACCTAGATTCAGCAGACATTAGTAATAGCATATCGTTTTAAAAATGTTAATTTTCTCCGTTACTTAGTGATAAGTGATATGAAAGTTGCCTGTTTTCTTTGAAAAGTGAAGACGAATGAGGACGTACACCTGAATCACCTGCATTGTAGGCTCCTGTTCTATTTCTGTCTGGAGTTTGGAATCCGGTCGGTGGGTCCATGGAGAGAATCGCGATGCTAACATGAGTGAACAAAGTCACGAGAGGGCTCTATCGGGAGATAATGCATCGCGTAGGCTGCTCCCTTGCTGAAATCACTGTTTAACCAGCTGTGCTTAGAGGGAGACAAATCTCACTGTAAGGTTTTCAGGCTTCGTCTTGAGTGTGTATAGGAGGTCTGAGTTTTTAGGGAAGTATATGTATATATTTTTTCTCCATCGTGTGAGGCTCTCGAATGTCGGTCTGTTGTGTTGTAAGATATTGTAATATATTAAAATATATTTTGTACACTGCCTTCGCTGTCTGTGGGTCATTGCGTGCTTTACAAACTGCCGTTGCTAAAGGCAAGCGCACTCTCAAAATCCACAAGGTTATCAATAATTAATAAGCGCACCAGACAACCCACTTGGCAATAAGACGGAGCGGAGATGAGCCGCTGGGGAAAATATTCTTGTTTTCTAGAATGAAAGGCTCATAGCATCGCCGAGTGTGACCCGGTCAGCAGTCCCAGCGGCAGGCGTCACTGAGTCCCAAGGAGATGTAGCCCTCTCCCCCAGCACCCCGATTTCTAGCTGACATTGCCTCAGGTGCATCTGGCTGGCCTGCATCCGTCCGTTCCATTAGCGTATGAGCAGCCACGGCTGCCCCATCACCTGCTGTCCCTCCCGTCCCCTTCTCAGCTCTCTGAGCCAAGGGACCCACGTTCTTGGCCCAGTGTTCGCCTCATGTGGGCTCCGGCTGGCCCTCCTTGGACGTGCAGTGTTCTCTGACATGCCCCTGCACTTGACCTCAGGCTGCACTTGACCTCAGGCTGCAAGCACACATTTGTATCACTACTGTCCCCATCCTGATGTGCGCCAGCCCCCGGGACGGGGTCCGATCCAGCGGCTCGATGACGATGAAAGCGACTCCACGGGCAGCGGACGTTCCCTGTCATCGCAGCTGGGCCACTGTCAGCCACATTTGGGGTGTTTGAGCCCCTGAGGATGCCTGCCTGCCTGCCAGGAAAAAGACGAGAAAGTCACACAGGAAACCCACACAGCAAGTCCCACTCAGAGGCCGTTACATGCGCCAGAAAGGCCAGAAAGATCTTAGCCTGTGTTCACGATCCTAAAAATAATACACATTTGGAGCATGGTTGAAAAACAGTAGAACAAAGTGGTCAAAACAAAAATTAACCATAACCAAGTCACCGGAGGTAACTACTAATCTACTTCCTATCTTTTCAGCCATGCATATTTTATTTTACTTATTTTTTATTATTTATGATTAATTATTATTCAGCCGTGCATATTTTAATAACACTGAGTTCACACTCGATTTTATTTTCCACGTAGGACCTTCCGAAGGTTTTTAGAGCCAGTCAGGGTCCTCACACTTCGATGAGAACAGCCTCTAATCGGGGAGAACGGACTGGACGGAGCTGCAGAGACAAACACACCCTAAAATGTCAATAGCTTGACACACGTGAGTTTGCATCTTCCTGGGAAGTGTCCTGCCGAGAGGCAGCCAGGGTACAGGCTGATTTTATTTTGTGGTCCATCTCAGAGGGTGGCTCTCGGTCGCTGTGATGGGGATGGGCAGGGTAAGAGGCCGTGAGGGTCTCCCCCTGCTTTGGCCCGGCGGTGACACCTACCCCCATCCCCCATGGTCTGTGTGCACATAGATCTTTAGTGAGCGTTAAATGTCTGGCCACGATTAAGTCCCCCTGACGCTGACTGCCACCTAATCATTCCTTTGGACTCAGAAAGCTTTTTACATCCCGTTGCTCCGCTAGGGCCATATTCTATCGATTACGGTAGAAAAGCTGTGCGATTAAATGTGAAAAAGAACCGAATCAGCCAAGAACCTGGAGTAACAGCACCGTTTCCGCCACTAGCTAGCAGTGACCTTGGAGCCACCAAGGGCCAAACACTTCGAATCTAGTATTTCCGTATGTGAAATGACAGGATTAGACTAAATTTTCTCTCTGGTCTAACTGTCTCCTCAGCCGTATGGAAGCACCAGGCAGCAGAGAGTTCTAGAAAACAAGTCGCTTAGTCATTCGGTGACTATTTAGCAAGCGTCCAGAACTTGTCCTTCCTGTGCTGGATATGGTGACGATCGGGACAGGAAATGGCTCTACTTGCTGGGGGGATGCCAGGAAAAAGACTCTTCCTTTTTATTAACGTAGTCACCTTCTCGTTTTTTGTCATTTATTTTACCACCTTTGTGTGGCACTTTATTATTACGATGACGCTTCCTTTTTAAATCACAGTCACACGTGGGCTCCACGGGTGCGTGTATGAGTTTGCTAAGGGCACTGAGCGTCTTCAATGACAGGAACTTATTGTCTCACCATCCGGGGGCTGGAGATCCGAGGTCCAGCGTCCTCAGGGTTGGCTCCTTCTGAGGCCCCGGGGGGGGGTCTGCTCCGGACCTCCTCTTAGCATCTGGTGCTTTGCTGGCCACGTCTGGGCATCACAGTTTTGTGGGAACAACGCTGACCTCTGCCTTCGTGTTTACATCGTGACCCCACGTGTGTGTCTGTCTTCAAATTGACTCTTTTTATAAGGACGCCAATCATACTGGCTGAGGGCTCACCCTGCTCTACCCCAGTGTGACCTCGCCCCAACTCATTGCATCTGCAAAGACTATTTCCATATAAGGTCACATCACAAGGTCGTGGGGCTTAGAAGTCACTATAGGAATTGCGGAACACAGTTCAATCCATGCTAAATATACGCAGGGAGAATTTCCTTCTTCACCGGTACTTTGTTTCTTGAAGTTTCGTTTTTCTGACGCAAGCCCTTATTCTTTGTTGGTTTGAGCGCACACATTATCGTGATAGTTACGTGGATCGTTTTTTTGCATCTTCTTTCCAGGTGTTCCAGGAAAATCACTCCAGCGTGCAGTTTTTTATAGCTCTAGGGGTGTTTGCGGAGCAGAAGGCAGAGCTGCCTGAAGACACCCTCCCTGTGTCCTGTCTGATGTGGATGCCTCACCTGAAGAAGAGGTTACTGGGGACATCCAGGCTGGGAGAGACAGAGGAGAGGCCCTTGAGGGGAGGGGAGCAGAGGTGTGGACGGGGAAGCTCTCCCAAGGGGCCCGAGAACGTAGGGACACGGCGGCGCCTAGAGAAGTGGGGGCCTGTTGGGCCTCCTGGGCTCCCCTGGGGAGCTGTGCGCTTGGTAGAGAAGCTGTACGCGGCCCGCTTGAAAATGGACCACGTGGCATGGAAAAGGACACTGTCAGTGGACGCTGTGGCGACAGGCTGAGGACGACTGGTCACCCCCCTCCTGCCCCCGCCCAGCACCATGAAATCTCCCGGATCCCCGTGTGTCCCAAGGGAGAGAGAGTCAGAGCAACAAGTGACTCTTTGTTAATTGCTGCTCTCTCGAAATATGGAATTGAATTTAAGTTGATTTTAAAAATTCAATGTGAATTCGACGTCCTTACAGAATGTGTGATTCCAAATTCATACGAACCTCACTGTCTAAAAAAGTCTCTATTTTAAGCTGCGACTATGACTCTCGAGCCTCCCTCCATTGGTGTCCAGAGGAGACACTCAGGGTGTCTCCCCGTTTCTCCAGCCTCTGCACTGCTGAAGGCAGCGCTAATTCCCGGGCCTGTTGACCCTTTGTGCCTGCAGCGGCCATCACAAAGACACTCGCTCCACGAGTGCGTGATGACTCACAAACACTGAGGAACATGGGCTGTCTTTTTGAATGGGCTTGACACGAGCAGCCTCTGGGGAGATGGGTCAAAGTCACGACCTGTGCAGGGAGATGGACCGGAAATGAAGCAGTGACGAGTGGACTGACCTTGAGAGACACAGGCAGCTCCTTGTTGGAGAGAATCAAGTCAGCTGCTCAGAAACAGAGCTCAGAGTGGATGATGTCACTGTTTATTGAGCTCTTAGTATGCTCAAGGCCCTATCAGAGATACACAGAAAAATGACTTCACTATCCTACTGAATCTTCAGATTTAAGAATCGGAGAGTAAATGACCAAAACATGAAGTGCCGTTGATGATCAACATAGAAACCAGCTAAATATTACCCAAGCACAGAGATCTGGGGGTGGGGAAAGTGGTGATGGATTGGGAAAACCTCACAGAGAAAAAATGCACTTCAGATGCGTTTTACAGCTTGTGCTAAATCGTCTTACCCACGATGATGCCTTCTTTCCCCATCTTCCCAACATCCACAGTAACAAAGACACATAAACAAACATGGGGAGAAGTCACACATCGCTGCATAAGCCCGAGGCTCAGCTATGAAGTCAGGTAAGAGGTTGCTTTGCACCCCGGCCCCCCGCTGCCAGCCCCAAACGCCCTTCCCGCTTGATTTCTCTGTCCCTCTTTACTACAGAAATGTCTACGTCTCAGTGTGAGCTGGCTCATCGCGGAATGCAGCCACCTGCCCGCTCATTCATTCATTCATTCATTCACCAGCGGTGCCACAGCTCAATCATTCATTCACCAGCGGTGCCACAGCAGCTCGTCCTGCCACCTCGATCAGCGTAAAGCGGCTCTGGCCTCATGCAGAGCTTCTCTCACCTAGTGAGAGGAGGAAGTAGCCAAGTGTCCTTAGGGTTCGTCCCAGAGTACCTTGCTCTTGAGTGACATTTCTACAAGGTAGTGCATCAGAAAGCGAGTGTTCCTTCATGTGTTGGAGAAAGGGAAATATTTACTAGAATAACTTTTCAACGTAGATAAGACAGTTTCGTGGGTTTTTTGTTGTTGTTGTTGTTGTTTTTAAGATGTGCGTGTAGCAGAGGAAGACATTGCGCAGTGTTACCATAGAGGAGAACCTTGTGGTTTAATCGTTCGGGGAGAGATGACAGCTGAGAACTACTGAGTTCTTACAGTTCGCCAGTTATGCCGACATTGTGTTATACACCTTTGACTTATTCAATCCCTTCCAAGATCTCTGTGACACACACACTATTACTACCTGCATTTTCCAGTTTAAAAAAATTGAAGCGTGAAGAAGTAGCCTGCTTAATGTCACAGGCTGGCGGGTGAAGATGGCATTAGAATTCGGAGCAGCCGCTGGGAAGGGTATAGCGTTAAGGAAGGAAGACGCTATGGTGTTTCCGTGTAATTCTGGAGAAAAGGGACTGCGCGTTGGAGCAGACACCCTTTCACACACAGTGTTTTGCTCTGTTACGAGTTCCTGACAGGTAACTTAACAGCTGTGTAACTTCTGTCTACTAAATCTTACAGAAATTCTGCCTTCAAAGACTTTCCAGTCTCACAAACTGGAACCCGCAGAACAGGAATTGAGCTGTTTTGCTTGGATCTGGGGTATCCACAAAACTGAGGGACCATCGCTCCCTCTTCTCTATCGCCAAAGCGACCAGGTAGTAAGATGCAAAGACATTTCACGTGACACTGGCCTAGAAAGGCCCAGCGTTCACGGCAATGTCCGCCCATGACCAGGCGTCAAGCTGAGCTTCTGGGATGCGCGGCGGGGAGCTCGCGTTTGTCGTTCTGTGACAGAGGCGGCCTTGAACCCTGGCGGGGCCGCGCGGCCCGGTGCTCTTTCTACCCCCTGGCTCAGGGCGTTTGACTGGCTCGCCCGTTTTGTCCTGGCTTGGTGACATTCCCCCCCTGACGGCTGGCACCGGGGGATCGTCTTCTGGCGGCCACCAGGCCGGCAACCGCCTTTCGTCTCGGTGACCGCGGGCCACCTCGCGGCGACCAGGCGGGGCCCGCCGCCCAGCGGCAGGGCGGGGCGGCAGGGGGCGCTGCGCGCGGGGCGGGCGCTGCGAGCTCCGCGCGCCGCGTCTTTGTGCCGCTGAGCGCCGCGCCCTGTCCCCCGCCGGCCGCGCGCCCCGGCTGCAGGCGGGCGGGGAAGAAGGGGCGGCTCCGGGCGGGGCGCGGGCCGGGGCGGCGGACAGCGGGCGCGCAGCGCGGGAGCCCCGCCCGCGGCCGAGCAGGAGCGGCGGCCCTCGGAGCCCGGAGCGCGCGGGACCAGGTGGGTGGCGCGCGTCCGCTTTGTGCCCGCATCTCCGAGCGGGGCGCAGCCGCGGGGCACGGAGGCGTGTGGCCGTGCGGCGCCGGCCTCGGCCTCTCCCTGCGCCGGCCCGGGGACGGGCCGGCTCCGCGCCCAGGGCGCCACCCTGGCGGCGGCCTGTCCCCCGCACGCTTGGGGACCTCGGTGCCCCCTCCCCGGCCCGGGCGCGGGTCTGCGGCGCTGCGCCCCGGTGCTCCGGGGGCGGCTCCTGCGCGGGGACCGCCAGCAGGCCGCGGGCGACCCGGGCTGGGGGCGCGCCGCCGGGGCGCGCGGGGGCGGGGGTCCGCCTGGCGGGAGGGCGCGGGGTGCCGAGCGCCCTCCGCTGTGCACATCCCTGCGCCCGCAGGACCGCGGCCGCCGCTTGCCTGCCGCCAAGCCTTCCCCAGCCGAGGGGCGCGCCGGGGGCTCCCCGCCGGTCCCCCCACTCCACCCCCTCGCGCCCCCGCGGCCGCTGCCCGCTGCCCGCACCGGCCTCGGCGCCCAGCATCCCCGGGTCGCTTCTCGTACCCGAATGATCTCCACAGGGAGGGCTCAGGACGGCCACTCCAAAAGCGGCCCCTCGCCCTCTGTCTCTCCCCGCCCCGAGTCTGTTTTTTCCCCCAGGGAATTAAAAAATGAAAGAAAAAAGATGTCCGTTCAACAGCAAACATCCGTGCTGGCCTGTGCCAGGTGGCGGGCGGGGTGAGGCAGCCGAGGCCTCAGGGAGCCCCCCCACCCCGCGGGGAGGGGGTGTGGTCCCTGCGCCCCCACACCCCGCTTTAAACAGTTAAGGAGGGAGCTCTTTCCTGAGAGAGGGGCCGGCGGGTCTGGGGAGGACACGGCCAGGGACTCTGGCCGGGCGCTGCGTCCTGGGGGAGAGGCTGGCGGGAGACCCCGCGTGTTTATAAGCGCCAGGCGGGAAGTGAGGGGGCGCACATAGCTCTGCGCGTGGGAGTTCTCCGGCCGCGGGAGGCAGGGCCAGGGTGGCTTTGTGCGGGTGGGGGGCCTGAAGGTGGGGCGGGCCGAAGCCCCTGGCCAGAGGGAACTGCCAGCCCCGGAAGAGGGGCGGGAACTCCAGGGGACAGGCAGGGAGCGGTCCCTTGGGACCTACCCCAGATGCTCTGTGGCCATAACCCCTTCGCCAGTAGTGCTGATAGGGACCTGGTCTTTTTCAGTTTTTTAGTCCCTTTTTAATTTTTGTTTTATTATTATTATCATTATTTTTTAGAGAGTGCAAAGGGATTGTGACCAGAAAGGTCACATGGGGACAGATCATGACATGTTTGAGTTCCAGGCCATGGGCCGAGTCCCGAGGCTGGGAGCCTGTGTGTGTGTGTGTGTGTGGGGTGGTGAGGTGGGGAGGAGGGGGCGAAGGGGGTGCTGAGCACTGCTTTGGGCGGTGAAGGCAGGGCTGAGGGGAGGAGCAGGGCCCAGTGCCAGCTTCAGCATCAGCTCCCCCCACAACCTGTCCTGTTATCGGAGGGTCAGCCATGGACTGGGGCCCTCGTGAGAAAATGGGAGGCGACTGACCTAACTTTAAGGGCGTGGACAATATCCAGACAGCACAGTGGGGATGTGGCCCTTTGTGCTTACAGGGCCCCGAATCTAATGTCAGTGGGCTTGGGAGGGGCTAGTGGGGGGCAGCCCCAGTGGTGGGCGGGGCTGCAGCCAGCCAGTGTGAGTCGGCGGCGCCTGAACACGGAGGAAACTTTCAGATTCACGTGTTTGGTAAATGCACCTTGGGGTGGGTGGTGGGTGGTGTGTGCCCTGTGCCCAGATCCTCACTGCGTGCCGCGCCTCTCTGTGGTGTGAGACGTGGAAGGGACCTTGCACACCGTTCTGTTGACGCTGCTCACGTCCAGCGGGTGAAGGTGCCTACGGGCAGGGCAGTGCCAGACACTGGCAGCCCCGGTGCCTGGTCCCCACTGGGGTTCACAGTCCCGCCCCGCTGTCCTCTTCGTCCAGATTTCCCTCCTCTTGGGTGCCTTTCCCTGTGATATGCACGGGACGAGGCCCCTGTCCTAGGCTGGAGGTCACAGAGCGAGATGGTCGTCACAGATGCCTAGCTTAGCCCGCATTGTGACCACGAGGTGGCTGTAGACTCAGAGCAGAGGTCCTGGACCGCAGCTGCACAGAGGGCCGTGGCTGGCCGGCCTGGTACCTGAGCTGGAGAGGATGGGGGTATGTCCATGCGCTGGGGGCCTGGGGCCACTTGGGATGACATTGGTCCCTCAGACTTACAGGGCATCTGGCCGAGCACAGACTCCCTGGTTCCTGGGTAGGGGCAAGCCCAGCAGCCAGGAACTGAGGACGATGCGCCTCCACAGTCGCTCTGGCTAGCGTCCAAGGACCACGTGGAAGGTGACTTTCTTTAGGACTCGGGAAGTCGTCCGAGGCCGTCATTTCCGGTACCGGCCTCCTCCGTCCTCTTTGCCCGCGTCACCGAGACACACGAATACCTTTTCTTAATTAGGTGAAGAAATTAATTTGAAGCAACTGTTCACACACCTGCTGGCGGGGAGGGCCAAGGGACAGGGCTGGTACAACGGTGACCCAGCTACGTGGCCGTGGGGAAGTGTCCTCACCTCCCTGCACGGCCCCACTTCCTCCAACTGTGAGACTAAGATGTCAGCCTCCCAGATTTCCAAGATCCAGAAAAGAGAATGTGCCGCGCTGAGTGCTTCTGCAGGTGGGTGGGTGCCGTGGGGCCGCGCTCACCAAACGCAGCGTCCGTAAGGGCTTTGCAGGGAGGACGGCTTGTCTCAGGATGCTTTGTTCAGAGATGAGGCTTTGACGAGGGTGGTTCACGGGCCGTGGGAGCCTCCACCTCCCTTGGTTCCTGGAGTCTAAAACCTGAATCGGAATATGTTTCTGGAGTGGCCTCGTAGACACCGTAACACGGCGTTCTCCAAGAAGCAGGATGACAAGCTGGATGCAGTGGACAAAAGTAAGCACGAAGAAATGTCTCATCTGCTGTCTTGTCGTCAGTCTAGTGTTTGGCACTGGAGAGAGGGCAAAGGGCGGTTAATGTCCCTTTAGTGTTTCCTTTCTCCGGGCGGGGCTGGGAGGAGATGTGCGTGGCCACAGCCCCACAGGACGGGCCCTGCTACTGTCCCCAGCTGACGGAGGAGAGAGGTGAAGGGGAGCTTGCTCTGTCACCCAGGGCCACACACATGGTAAACGCTAAACTCAGAGTTCTGCAGAAAAAGACCTATTCTGTGACCTCGAGGAGGCTGCCGTCGGGGGGCGGGAGCCCGCTCATTCGCAGGGGGTTCTAACCGCGGGGTCGCAGAGTGCGGCGGGCGTCAGAGGGCCCCATCCAGCCCGAGGGGTGAGGAGTGTGCCCACTGGCTAGCCGGAGCCGTGAGGCCTGCTGGGGCTTGGAGGACGAGTACCAGTTAGCCAGGCTAATTGGAGGGTCAAGGTCAGGTTCTGGGTCTGGGGACAGCAAGAAACAGCCAGGAGTGGGCAGGGGACGCACAGCCAGCACGTGGCGGGGAGGGGGCGAGGCTGAGCCAGGCGGCTGCTCCGTCTCTGGCTGCTCTGCCGCTGCCTTGTTTGAGGGGAGCTGATTGTCTCCAACACTGTTCAGCCCGAGACTCCCGGGTGTGACACGGCGACCTCCATGTCTGGAACCTTCTGGAAAGTCTCACCAGCCTCGGACCCTCCACTTCCCTTCCACCCGCCAGTTCTGCTTGGTGGAGAGAGTTCGAGGGCAGAGGAGAAGGACCACAGGCAGCCACCCTGCTTCTCCAGCCGGGACAACGTCCCGTCGTCAGTGTCCCCCTGGGCGAGGCCGGTGTGGTTCCCCAGGCCCACGCAGCCCGTGGCCTGCGGCCGTGAACCTGTGGCTCTGCATGGCCCAAGCACGGGCTCTGGTGGCGTGGGCCGCGGGAGTGTCTGTCCCCGCCAGCGCAGCCTGAGGTGGGCGGCCCGCAGACCTGTGGGAGTGGACGGCAGGGCTCCCGGTCTGAGAGTGGACGGTGATGGCATTTCTGTTGGGACGTTGCTTAAACAGGGCTTTGTTTCTGTCCTTGCAATGCCTCTGACAACGAGGTTGTTCTGGGACGTTCTTGGCATCCAGCAGGCCGGTTTTCAGGCAGTCCTTTGGGACGTGGCAGGCTCGGCGTCGTGGGCGGCTGCATTTTAAGGTGGCCACAGCAAACCACGGAGTGCCTCTCCTGCTTCCCCTGGCCTCCCGTGAGCCGGGCACTGGGCGAGGGGCCGTCTCTCTACGCTCTGTCTCTGCACGCAGGACACGCGTTAACTGGCCAGCGACGGGCTGGCGTGTGGCCTCCCCGCTTGCCTCCTTGCTGGCTGGCCTGCTGGGTCTCCGTGTCCTAGAATGGCACCCATGGCCATCCCCTGCCACATCCCCAATGAAGCTGGCCCACATGCTCTGCCACAGGACAGCCTGCTGGTCAGAGAGGCTGTCACCCTTCCCCAGCCAGTAGGTGGAAAGTGTCCCCGTCTCAGACACGTGTGACCTCTGTGTTAGGTGACCTCTTCCTTCTCAGGTAGGACGTTCCCTTACACAGGTGTTCTGAGCCAGGGTCAATGCAGATTCTGTTGACCTTTCTGGAATACTTCGCGTGTCTCCCACTGGCGTTCCTCACCATCTGTCCACTTGTCACTTCCCTGCTGGGACACCTTCAGCAGCTCCTGCTGCCTGCCAGGTCACCAGCCCCTGGGGTGAGATCGGAGATTCTTCAGCGCTCAGCCCCAGCCTGTCTGCAGGCTCAGCTCTCAGGAGTCCCCACGTGTGTGCCCAGCATGTCCAGGAGCAAATCCTGGATGACAGGGACAGGCTCAGCATGCGTGCTGCCCTTTCGTACGCTGTGGTGTCATCAGCGTGGGGAGCTAGGAGGCCACCCTCAGTGCTGACGCCTTACAGATGAGAAAGAGCAGCCCCAGGGCTTGTGCCCACC
>NW_024352787.1:30170697-30214969 GCF_902729225.1 Pteropus medius
TGGCGGAAATGCTCTTCCAGGTGCCTCCGTGGAGACTTCTTTGCAAACCCTGCAATTGCACTTAAAACTCTAATTTTAGTGATTTATGTAACTGTCTTATTTCCTCTGTTGAGGCAGGAGCCTGACAGGGGCGGGACCAGGGCATTTTTGCATTCCCTCGGTGCCGGTCATGCTCGTTCTAAACGAGCTCTCGCTCAGTGACCGGGCAGAACATAGAGAAACCTGGTCCAAGGAAGCTCTGCCGGCTCAGTGCGGAGGCGGGGTCAGAGTTCACGCTCTGGCCCCCGTGGGGGACGCCAGGCCGCGTGGGGATCGGGCCACACGGCGGGTGGGAGTGTGGGCCCTGGCTGGGACGCAGGGACGGGGCTCGACTGCCCTGGTCCCCAGGTCGTGTACACAGCCGAGAACGCCAAGCCATGCCCAGCGTCACAGGGCGTGGGCCTGCGCGGGCTGGTGGGAGGCGGCCGTGGCTGGGGCTCTGTGGGGCGCGAGGCAGGGGACGTGGACCTCGAGCTGCGGTGCTGTTCGTCCAGCAAGGCAGGCGTGGTGAGGGACGGTGACACCTGAGGGCCAGAGTACCCCATCCGTGTGTGTCGGGGACCTCTGGGGAGGAGGCAGCTGCTGGAAACTGGAGAGCGTGCAGAGACTTTGGGGACAGGGAGGCAAATGGGGCGCCTCGTGCTGGTGCAGAAGGCGGAGACCCGGCCTCGCAGGGGTGTCCTCGGGGCGTTGAGGAGTCGGGGCCGGTGGTGGGGCCTGCAGGGGCGGGGTGGCGGCACCATCGGCTTCGTGAGACGGGGTGCTCTCGGTAAAGAGGTGGTCGGAGTTGCCAGGAAGGACATCTGCCAGGTGGACGTGGTGTGGGTCGTGGGCTCGCGTGGTGGACACAGTGCGGGCCACAGGCCCAGGGGGTGGATGTGGTGCGGGCCGCGGGCTCGCGTGGTGGACGTGGTGCGGGCCGTGGGCCCAGGCGGTGCACGCGGTGTGGGCCGCGGGCTCACGTGGCGATTCTTACCCAGGGGTTGAAGGGCAGCAGCCGCTGGGGACGCTGTGGCGTGCCCGTGGGACAGCCCATGGTGTCTTGCGCCTCTCTGTCCCCAAGGGGCTGTTTCCGAGGGCCCTTTGCTCGCCTGTGGCCTGTGTGCCAGTTCGCGTCAGAAACGCCACGTGGGGCGTGAGTCCCAGGCTTCCTCCGGGAGTGGGAAGGCTCCGGACCTTGGGCGGGGCATCGCCGCGTGACTGAGACCCTAGGGAGACAAACGGCACCGTGGGTGAATTCTCCCCGACGCCGACGGCCCCGGTACTTCCTGCTGCCTAGTCGCCGGCGAGAGTGGAATAAAGAAGCTTCTGGAAGACCTTCAGAGCCGGTGCCCCAGGATCTGCAGTCCTTGGCTAAAACTGTACCTTTCTCTCTAGTCCCTCGGTGGGCCCGAGGCCGGCGCGGGCCCTGGCGTGGGTGGGACGGAGCTGGCGCTGTCTGCTGAGGTCACAGTGGCTTCTTTCTTCTCTGGGTCTCAGCGAAGCACTAGCCACGGCCCTGACAGCTGAGCAGCCGGGCGGCTGCGGGCGGAGGGGCCGGACGTGTGCGGGAAAGGTGTCTGCGTTCCCTCAGCTCGGGGCCCTAAGGAGCGGCCTCCGTTTGGTGCACAGTCCCCCTCCTCCGGCCGTGCGCAGGGACGGCTTCCTCCCTCCTCCCTCCTCAGGTCCGTCACCACAGGGGACAGGCAGCACTGTGGCCACAGCGCTCACCGCGGCCCGCAGGTGCCTGTGTTGACCCCTAATCCCCAGTACGATGGCCTTAGGAGGCAGGGCCTTTGCCAGGGGATTAGGCCGTGAGGGTGGTGCGGCTGTGCACCCCTGACACCCCGAGAGGTCCCTCGCCCCCCTGCCACGTGGGCGCACAGAAGAGGACCCTGTGAACCAGGAAGTGTGCTGTCACCCGTCACCGAATCCCCTGGCGCCTTGATCTTGGACTTCCAGCCTTCGGAACTGTGAGAAATAAATGTCTGCCGTTTATAAGCCGCCCCGTCTGTGGCATTTCTGTTATGATGGTCCCAGCAGACCAGGACGGGCGAGCGTGGCTGGCCACCTGTCACGTTGGAGTCGTGCCCGCTGCACTGGTCGCGTCTTGACTCGATCCCCTGTGAGACCCCGGTGAGGCCGCGTTCACAGATACTGGGAGTTGGGAGCGCAGCTTGACTTTTGGGGACAGAGGCCGGTGTCGGGCAGAGCGTGTCCGCGTGCCCCCGTGCGTTCCCGCGTGTTTGGCCAGCGACGGAGCGCTTGCTGAGGGGGACGCAGACGCGTGGGCGTGGAGGTCACGGTTCCCAACGTTGGGTCAGCTCCCGGTGCTGTCGCCCAGAACCCAGGTTCTGTGCTGTTCCCCGTCCTGAGCGTGGCACCTCTGGCCTGCGTGGGTCCCCGGGGGTCCAGTTGGCCCCAGGGCTGCGGGCTCACGTCTGTGTTTAAGGCAGCAGGACGGGGGGCGGGAGTCGGTGTTGGCTCCGTCTGTCCCTTTTCATCAGGAAAGAACCGGCTTTCCGGAAGCACCGCGGCTAGCTCTGTCCCTGTGTCCTCGGTCCGGGCTCCGTGGAAACTTCCAGATGGAAGAGGTTGAGAAGCGAGGCTGCAGGAGCCGGGAGGACCATCTTGGAGAGGACCGGGCGAGACAGCGCGAGGAGACTGCCCCGCGTGCCGTGCGGCCAGCTGAGCTGAGCAGTGGTCTTTGCGTTTCTCACCCGCCTCCTCTGAAAGGCAGGGACCCTGACTGGACGAGGTCCCCACAACGTGCACGTGGCCGACGTGTTCTTGGTGTCGCGCCCGCGTGGGGCGAGATCACCTGCCCCTTCCATCAGTGTTGGGCGCTTTCCTGAGGGCCAGAGAATCACCATCCTGTCCTGTTCCTTTCTGTGTCCCTTGGCAGCTGGCGCAGTGCCTGGCACATAGTAGGTGCTTGATAAGTATTCGTCAAACTGAACAGGCTTCTTTTCCCTCCAAAGACATTCGAGTCCAGAAACAGCCTCGTCCGTTCGTTCTTCCTTTTGTTCATTTATCCGCTCGTTTGGCAAAGCCTTTTCAGAACTGGGGGTTCAAGGCAGATTAAGGACTACGTGGTGACAATGAGGATAAGGGAAGAGGAAGTGAAAGGAACTGGCAGGTCTTTCTAGAACAAAGTAGGGTACTGTGCTCTGTAAACAAGAGGACAGGTGTTCATCCTTTAAACTTTTGCAACTGCGTAAACTCCAGCTTCACCTTAGTGAAAACCGCCAGTCGGGACGCAGAGGACCCCCCTCTCATCGAGCAGTGCTGCTTACTCCCCACTTCCCCCGTTGGCAAAATAGCTCAAAATTCCACGGGCATGCTTTCTGATATGCTGAATAAATATTCGCCGAGCCTCCGCCCTAAGCCAGGTACTGGGCTGTGGAAGGTGTGAGCGTGAACATCTTGGAAGGAAATGTTTTCGGTTGGGTCTTACCAGGCTGTGCTCGTCCCTCAGGGAGGGGCCGGTGGGGAGCAGCTCTTATCTGTTAATACTTTAATCGCTCCTGGACTCTTTCTCCTTTGGCCCAAGCCCTGCTTCCTTGGCAGTGACCTTGTTTTCGCCCGTCCCTGGCCACGTGCAGTGGGCCAGCTTGGGTCCGCCCTGCTAACCGGAGGCCTTGGCTGTGTCCTGCTGGCCTGAGAGATAAGGCTGCCCACTCAAGGACTGCGTTTGTCTGCAGAGGGCAGGACTCGCCCCGGAGCAGGCTCAGGGGCTGCCAGGGGAGCCGGGCTGCCCAGGGCATGGTTCCTGTCCTTGAACTGCAGCCAGGCCCAGGTGAGCTGGGCACCTTAGTCTCCAAGACCCAGTGCAGAAGACAGAATGTAAACTGAGAGCTTTTACAGTGATGCCACGTTGCAGTGGTTTCGATTTGGCTGTACGGGGTCAGGTAAAGTTTGTCGCTCATTCTTTTCCTTTGCTTATTTTTACTTTTTTTTTTTAATTAATGAGGATGCCAGGAAATTTTAAATTGCATAGGTAGCTCCCATATTTCTTGGGACTGATGACCTGGAGAGACTTGGAGGACTGTGTTTCTTTTGTGGTTAACAGGCGTATGACCAGCCCTGTCCCTTTCCAGGAAGCCAGCCACCCCGGGACTTGGGACTGCCAGCAGAGGTGGTCCGTGAGTAGCGTGTGTCTTCCCGATTTGCGCTGTGCTTTCACGGTCACCTGACGGTTCTCATTTCCCATTTGAGGTTCGTCGTGGACGCTTCAGACCTCCCCGACGTGGCCCAGTGGGGCACCCTCTTCTCTGTGGCCTGTATTATCTGGACTGAACCGATTCGTCTCGGTTTAGTCTCAATTCAGATGCGGAAGTCCTTGGACTTCTTTTTTTTCCTAACGTGTAAAATCAAGGGCTTGGGTTAGAGGACTCACCACGTTTTCTCGCCCGACTCCGCGATCGTTGAAATCCACTGACTCCCGACTCCGCATCAGGTCACTGCGCCAGGCCCTCCCGATTCCCCGTGCGCCCACCTGTGTCTCTCGCAACGTCCACTGTGTCTGCTCTTGATCGTGGCGTTCTCCCCGCCTGCTTCGAGGACAGAGTCGCGTGCACCCACCGACTCTTCCGCGTGGTGGACGCCCAGGGCCAGCTGGTCGGGAGAAGCCGCTCCTGGATGCATCCGTTCTTTGCGAATTCTGCCGCCTGCAGCTGGCATGTCCCCGTGTCCCGGCTTAGTGCTAGAGTACTGAAACGTGACGTCCTCCAGCGACGAGCCCTTCGCCCACTTCTAGCTGACCTGCGTGACGCCGCTCACGCTTCCGGCAGCCCTGCCTCCCTGTCTGCATCCTCACTTCCCCGGCTGCCCAGCATTTTCTTCTGCATCTCGGAGACACGTGGCTTTTCTGGCCTGTCCATTCTCTGGCCTGTTCTCCGTGGCCGGATGCCTTTCCTGCTGTCAGCTGACACTGCCCCGTGGTCCCATGCCTCCCAGCCACCCCTGCGCCCTACCGCCCTGGCATCACCTGCTTTGTCCTGCATCCCAGCCTCGCCTCGGCTTCTCCGAGGCTGCACTGTGCCTTCTCTGAAGGTCACCTGGGTTCACGCTGTCACTTCTCGTGAGCTCTGCCCGGCGCCTTCCGGCCTCCTCGCGTCCCTGAGCTGCTCCGGCATTTCGTGGATGACGTTGAGTCCGCACCCTTTTTCTCCCTGGACCCCGTGGGCACGGCTCCAAGGCCTACCAGCTTTGCAAATTTAATATTTTTAAATCCTGGAATAAGTATCAACTCTAAAGTATTAAAAAAAAAAAAAAACCAAAAACAAAAAACACTACCACCAGAATTGACGTCATCATGTGTCATACAACGTCAGTAAAATGTGAGGGTCATTTAGTCATCTGAAACTCAGGGCCCAGTTATATGGAAATTCTATTTAATCTGGAACGAATGCTTTTTAGTATTTGGCGTGCTGCCCGTGAGGCCTCTGGAGGAAACGTCCCTGAGTTACCAAGGACCCTCCTTGCTCTGTGTTCTTCCCAGCTCTCCCTGGCAGTAGAGATGAGACGCAGACTTCGGCACTCATCACTCTTCCTGGGCTCCTGGAGGAAAGGCACGGCTCACTCGTTTTCAAATCCCCAGCACAGGACCTGGTACAGCCGGCTTTGGTGTGCCAAACATTCAAGTGGACTTAATACATTAAAAAAAGAGAAAAAGGTCATTAAGATCCTGCCTGAATCTTTATGTTTTCGTTTTTCTGAAACATCCATATGGGGGTTTTTAAAACCACTGACATCTATAAACTGACCCCAAATGGCGCAAACTCTTAGCTGAGCTGCTAATGAAAATAATGCCCCGGAAGCCGCATGATTTTAGCTTAGATTCTACTTGGATCTTCCTTGTGTGGACTCTGTGATCCACCCCACACTGTTTATCTGCAAATCAGTCTAGTTACACTGTCAGTAACATCATGTGATAATAAATACTGTGGGTCGTCAGATAAAGACTTTCTTGGTAAACGTGAAATAATTATTTAAAATGTTTTTCTAAGTGAAACTGTGACAAGGATCTTTGCTAAGGTGACCATGACCAAGTGGCCTCTGCTGCAGAGCAGGAAACATTTGCATATAAATCATGTCACAGCAGGAGGGCGGACTTTCCAGTCCTTCCGGTGGGGAGGGGCGGGCTTTAGGGTAAAGGCCTGATTTTTATTTGCGAATGTGTGATTACATCAGACAGTTGCTCTTGGGGACTGGGCTCTGGGAAATGATAGTAAATGTGGAGGAAAATAGATGCTTTCTGCACAAATGCTTCTCTTCATTGTTTTTTGTTTTTGTTTTTTAATCATAGCCTCCAATGGAAAACATCTAAATATGGTTAAATTAATATTATGCTGTAATTAGGTAAGGTTTTTAGAGATTGTGGACATGGTGACATGCTTACAGTATATCACTCAGTAAAAACAATTATGAGAATAAATTATATGTGCAGTTTGTGTACAAACATGGAAAATATGCTGAGGAAAGGAACCATTACTCGTAAGGATTGTGACTTTCCTATATATATATATATATATATTTTTTTTTTTATTGTGGGTATATTTCATTTTACAGTGAAATAAATGATTTCAGTTGAAAAGTTTTAATTGTAAATTTTGCGCTGTAAGCTCCTCCGGGCTTACGCTTCCGTCCTACCCCTGCGCATCTGAGCAGTGACGGTTAATGCCGGAACTGTGACAGTGTGGCCTCAAGCAGTCCAGGTCACCTCACACGTAGCCCAGTGGCTGTGGTCACGACTTGAGCTGAAAGCCCAGAGAACAGAGGAATGGGGGGTTAATGGTCCTGCTCCTGATGTCAGATCCCATTCGAGGCTTCTGCAAAGACCTTGACCTCTCTGCAAATGTTCCCATTTATTCATCTGGGAAGTGAAGTGCAGCAGACGGGATAGAGTCAATAATATTGTCGTAACTATATATAGTTCCAGGTGGACCTAGACTAATTGGGGGGAGCACTTTGTAAATTGTGTGAATGTCTAATCACTCTGCTGTACACTTGAAACTCATATCAAATAACATTGGCTGTCCACTCTAATTGAAAAATAAACATTACAAAAAAAAGTGAGCATAGTCCTAGGGTCACTTCTTTTTCCAGGCTCCTCTGAGGATTAAATAAATCATAAATAAGAATGTTTAAAGAAAACCATTTACTCTCTTGCAGAAGGCAGATTCGCAAGTTGCCCCGTGGAGGGCAGCCAGGTTTGCAAGCCAGGTGTGCAAGCCAGGTGTGCAGTGGGAGGAAGTGGCGAGAGCGCTGAGAAGTTAGATGGACACAGCCTGACACACTCAGATTCCGCCTTGAAAACACGTCCCTCCTGTCCAGTAAAATACTGCCCTTCCGGTCCGCAAGCAGGCGAAGCATGAGGCCCGTCAAGGCTGTCATTATGTCCTCTAGCTTTTCGGCGAAAGACAGGACATCGTCCCCGGAATGATGGCGCATCCTCTCCTTTCCCTGTTTTCCTGTTTCGATCCCGGTTCTGCTGTAAGTTTCCGGTGAAAATGCCAGCAAACCAGGGCACTGCCGGTAGATGTAGCGGATCCATGGCCGTGGGCTTGAATCGTCCCTCTTCCTCTAGCTTCTCAAAGAGGAAGCTGGGAGTATCGATTTTAGACCTTCCTTCTTTCCTGAGATATGTATTTAAAACTATCAATTTCCCTGGGAGCACTGCTTTTGCTAGCTTGTACTCACTTTGATAAGCTGTATTTTTATTTTCATTCGGTTCTCAGTGTTTCTTAGATTCTCTTGAGACTTCTTCTTTGGCCCTTGGGTTATTTAGAAGTATGCTGTTTAATCTCTCGATATTTGGGGGATTTTTCCAGTCGTCTTTCTGTTATCGACGCCTGCTTTAATCCCGTTTTGATGGGAAAGCATACTAAGCGTGATTTCTTTTTTGTTTTATTGTAGGTTAAGGTGTGTTTTCTGGCCTGGCATGTTCCATATGAACGAGAGGAATGTGTCTTTTCCTGTTATTGGATGGAATACTCTGTGTCAAATCAGGTCGATTCTTGGTGCTGTTCGTTCAACTATGGCTTTACTGATTTTCTGCTGCCCGGATCTGCCGATTACTGAGAGTAGTGAAGCCTTCAACTATAAGAGTGGATTTGCCAGTTTCTCCTTGCAGGTTTGTGAGTGTTCGCTTCATGGATGTTTATGCTCTGTTGTCAGGTGCACACATATTTAGTATTGTGATGTCTTCTTGGATAATGACCCTTTTATCGCTTCGCAGGGTCTCTCTTTATCCCTGAGGATTTTCCTTGTTCCGAAATGTGTTGTGTGCAGTTCACGGAGCAAATCGGCTTTCTTTTGACTGGCGTCAGCATGCTGTGCTCAGTCTCCCTCTCTTCACCGAGTCTTTGTTATTTACAGTGTGTCTCTTTAGACAACGTATTGTTGAGCCTTGTATTTTTATCCACTCGGAAAGTATCTATATTTTAACTGCTGTCTTTAAACTGTTCACATTTAAAGTGATTATCGATAGAGTTGGATTAATATCTTCCATGTTTATAATTGTTTTCTATTTATTACATCTATTCTTTATTTTTTTCCCCTCTCTTTTGCTGATCTCCCTGGTTCTGAGTATTATATATCACTTCATTTTATTTATTCTATTAGCATATTATATTTCTTTTCAACATTTCTAGCGGTTGCCCTGGAATTTGCAATATACATATTTAAGCTAAATAAAATCTGTTTCCAAATAATACTGTGCCATTTGACATGTAATAGCGGTATCTTATGACAGAGTATTCCCGATTCTTCTCCTCCTTCTCTGATGATATTGCTGTCATCCATTTCCATTATAGTCACCCAGTAGTTACGATTATTCCTTTCAGCAATTTTCTTTTAGATCAATTAAGAACAAGAAAAATAAAGTATTTTATTTTACTTTCCTATATCCCTTCTCTAATTCTCTCCCTGCGTTTATGTCGATCTGAGTTTCTGACATATAATTTTCCTTCTGTCTGACAAATTTTTAACATTTTTTGCAGGGCAGAACAACCTGCACATTGATTCTCTCAGTTGTTGCTAATCCGAGAAAGTGTTTATTTCTCTTTCGTTTTGGAGGATAGTTTTGCTGGAAATCGAATTTTAGGTTGGTGGTATTTCTCTTTCGACACTGTGAAAGTTTCACTTCACTCTCTTTCTGCTTCTGTGGTTTTCGAAGGGTTATCAGAACCGATAACCTCATTGCTCATTCTCATTGCTCTGCAGGTGCAGTGACTGCTACTCCCTCCCCCTCCCCCCGCCTGTCCCAGCGTTGTTAAAATCTAGGCTCTCTCTGTTTTCAGTTGGCTGTAATATGCCTAGGTGTCCATGTTTGGTATGTATACTGCTTGACGTTCTATGACCTTCCTGAATCTGTAGTTTGGCATCTGTCATTGATTTTGAAAACTTCTCGGCCATTCAGGCTTCGAATATATATCTTTTTCTGCTCTGCTTTTCCAATCACGCACGTGTCGCACATTTTGAAACTATCCTACAGTTCTTGGATGTTGTGTTCTGTTTTTTTTGTTTTTGTTTTTTCCCGTTTGTATTTGTTTTGAGAGCTCCCGTGAGGCTCGCTGACTTTGCTCTTGGCTTTCCTCCGTCTGTGATGAACCTGGCACAGCATTCTTCTTCACGGTGTTTTCATTCTGGCATTTCCTTTGATCTCTTAAAAACCCCATCTCTCTGCTTCTATAAGCCGTTCGCTCTTGCGTTATTTTCTGCTTTGTCCGTGAGAACCCTCAATGTACGATCCGTCGTTATTTTAAATTCCCCGGCTGATCGGTGCGCAGGCTGCGTCACGTCCGAGCGTGGTCTCGACGCGGGCTCTGTCTCTCCAGACCCGGGTTCCTCGCCCTTTGCCAGGCTTCCAGGGTCCGTTGCTGTCGCTGAGAGCTGGGCCCGATGTACGTGCTGGCGGGAGCGAAGGCTCCGGCCTTCCGTGCGGGGCTCTGTGTTGACCGGGCTGGGAGCTGAGCTGTGCTTCGTGTGTGCTGAAGCTGGGGCTGCCGGGGGTCTCGGATGCCCCGAGTGGCCTTTCCTTCATCCTGCCCGCTGGCTTCGCCACCGGAGAGCGTCTCATTGGGTCACACCAGCTTCACGAGGCTCTTCCCGCTGTAAGTCGCTGTTCTCAAGGCGGGAACCTCTCGCTGGTCCTGACTCCAGGGGCGGAGGCGCATTCCACGTGCTCAGGGTTAAACCCCAGACCTGAGCAGGTCTGAGTGCTGGGCTGTGACCTCGGCGTTTCTGAGCTGTTTGCCCCTCCTTGGGTGTCACAGGGAGGCTGGCGGGGGACGGGAGGGAATGGGGTCGTGCTCGGGTTAGGAGAGATCCCAAGAGCGGCCTTTGTTATAGAGACCACTCGGGTGTATTTCAACTGGTTATTCTTTCCTTGTCCTGAGCAGAGAATAGAGTTTTCTTGACTTTTCGCTGTGAGACCCTCATGGGGGTCCTGGAGGGCAGACCCACAAACGTGTGGGGCTCCCTCCAGACGGTGGTCCCTGGAATTTTCCTTCTCACTCAGAGCTCGTGCAAACTCAGCCTCCGGCAGCCCACGAAAACTACCGTCGGTTCTCCCAGCAGGTCCTCCTCCTGGCGAGAGGATCTGAGCTGTGACTCTCTGATGTCACTTCTCTCCAGACATTAGGGGATCGGTTCACCCTGTGGCCTCAGTGTCCTGATGTGTCAAAGAAGTGGCAGGTTGTCGGTTTGTCCAGCCACTTCTTGTGAGGATGTGACTGACAGCTCCCTGGCTGCTTACATGTCACAGCTGGGACCTCGAGCCTCTGCCCTCCCATTCTGTCCCCACGTGGGCCCTCCTGCCTCGTGCTCCTTTGTTCAGTCACCAGCCCGGTGAAGGCACCGGCCGTGGTCGTGGGGAGGGCGCCAACGGAGACAGGGCTTTCAGAACCGCAGTGTGAAGCTGGGCCATCTTGTGGGTCTCGACCTTGACTTTGCAACTTATACATAGAACATAACAAAGCTTCTACTTCCTTCCGGCTTTGAATCTAACGTCCTTTCTTCTAAATCACTCACGATCCTTTGAAAGATATTCTGTATAGTTTGGGTGTTCAATATTTTCATTCAGCTGATAACTTTTTGCCCTACTGAGCAGAAAAGAATTATCTAGATAATCTTTGCATGGATTGTTTCATTTTTCTGTCATCTGTGGGACATGATAATTGGTTTATCGATATTAGACGATCAAATATTTTTGAAAAGAAAATTGTAATGAATTACATGGATAGAATTTTTCCAGGAAATGTTTTATATAGATTTTAGTTTTAAAAATCAAGTACAGAAGAAGTCAGACACAAAAGGTCACTTATTGTATTATTCCATTTATAAAAAATATCCGGAATAGATAAAACAGTAGAGACCAAAATCAGGTTGTCGCTCATGAGGGACTGGGCAGAGGGGAGTGGAGGAGAGCTGCGTAGTGGGAGGTGGGTTTTATTTTGAGGTGACGGAGATGTTTTGGAATTAGGTGGAGGTGCCGATTGCACAACATTGGGAAATGCCACAGAATTGTTAACGTTAAAATGGTTAATTTGATGTGATGTGAATGTCACCTCAATGGAAAAGCATATAGTATATTAAAAATGCAAAAATCGAATAGTACAGACACCGTGACAAGGCACAGCAGTTATCCCGCCCCCCCCACCCCCTGCCCAGGCCTTTAGTCTCCCAGGGGGAGGTATCTGCTCACAGTTTCTTACATATACTTGCAACCCCCTCACCTCCCTTTTTAATGGAAACTACTGCATATTGCTTTTTTCAACTTAACTTGGGGCTTTTTCCCCTCAGCACATAAAAATCCACATTATTCCTTTTCCAAACTACATAGTCAAAGGAATTGTTTTCTAAGTTCTTTAAAGTCGGGGTACGTTTTATCTTACCATGCTAAATAAACTTTTTTCCTGGGGCGTGCCTCTCCTATAACGAGCTTCTTATCGTGTGCCTCGTTTGGTGTCCAGTTGGATAAATCAGTCTGTTCTTTCCGAACAGATTTTGAGTCTAAGAACCAGCTTCATTTTATGAGTCATCTCTTAGAGTCGGAAATGATGGTGGAATTAGCCAAATGCCTTTTATCACAAGAGAATTAAAAAAAATCTCATTTAATTAATTGATAGTCAATAAGCCAATAAATTTGTTCCAGAGCTGTAATTTGACAGATAACTCCATTACTGGAGAATGGGTTTTATTTTCCCCCAGAGAGGACAAATGCGAACTAACTAACTGCAGGACAAATTTGAATGGATGACTGTAGAGCCCTCTGTCTCCCAGTGTGACAACCGGTAGTCTGCAGTGTCTGTAAACAGAGATGGCTTTATCGAAGCCGGACAAGACCTCTATTCACGTTAATGCCAAACCAATCGCACAGGCGAAAACTTCCACTCATGGCTGCGTCGGTGGACGTGCCCAGAGCTTACTGAGTTTTAAAACAGGAACTTGCAAGTTCATCAGTAGCTAAGAGACGATTCTCGATTTGGAAGTTGAAAGGCTGGGGAGCAGCAGCAGCAGGATTTCCTTGGGGTCCCTTTTAGTAGATGTGTGGTGTGTGTGTGTGTGTGTGTGTGTGTGTGTAAGGAGTTATAGGTAAGTGAGAGGGTCTCTCTTTGGGCCCAGGATTCTGCTGATGGCACCAAGTCTGAGAGAGAGACAGGAAGGAGGAGGGTGTGCTTCCACTGTGCATCCCTGGGCAGGTGTCAGAGCGCGCCCTGCCCTGAGGAGCTGCGTCAGGAAGCCAGGATGCAAAGCCACGGGGCCTTTTAGTGGGATTTTAATTCAGAGTTTGCAGTATGTGGGATGTAGATGATCTTTTGTGAGGCCAAAATAAAATAACTGTTTTCTCTCAACGTGTATTATCTCGTGGGTGGTATAGTGCATCAAAAATCTTCAGCTCTAAAATTTTAGAGTTATAAATGCAGAAGGTAAAGAAAATAAGCCCAATAAGGAATAAAATGAAGAGTAAAATTCTCTTCAGTCTAAAGCGGTTATCGATAGTTTTCTTTTTACATCCTTCTAGAAACATGACGTGTGTGAGCGATTACCTTGAATTCGCATTCACGAATTAGATTGTGTGAGTTATGGGTACTGTGCCTTTTATTTGCTGTTGTGTCTTAGACATCTCTCCGTGCCAACATTGCAGGTCCAGCTTACTCTTCACTTGCATGGATGACGCCGTATTATTTAGTCAACTCTTCCCTCTTGATGGCATTTACATAGCTTTTGGGTGTTTGCTCTTGCAAAGAATATATACATAGTACATATTTTTGCCATTTTAGCCATAAAGTAAATACTCAGGGTGACACATGTGGGTCAAAGGTGTGTATATTTTATACTTTTCTCTATTTTCAAGCAATTTCCCAAATGGCATCCATTATTATGCTGATCTGATAGGTGAAATACGGTAACTTTTTACTCCACTTTTTATTTATTGGTATTTCTCTTTCTGTTCACATCCTCTGCCTGTTTTTCTATTGCAGTGTTGCCTGGTTTTTTTTGTTTCTTTTTTTTTAATAATAATAATTAAAGTAATTGTTCCCAATTCATTCACTTATTTTTTACTTGGCTTATGGATTTTTTCCATATAGAAATTCAGTTTTTATATACTTAGATCTTTATGACTTCTTTATTTTCCAAGTCTGCTTTGAAAGGCCTTCCTCCTGGGCCATAAATAATTTCGTCGTGTTTTTTCTAGCAGAGTTGTAGTTTTTCCTTTGGGCATTGTTTGGAGACAGGCCTGGCCCTTCCCCGCCTGTGTGGCCTTTGTCCCAGGCTAGTTACTGTCTCCCTCCAGCCGTTCAGAGGTGCTCCACACAAGGATTCTGAGAATCCCACGCAGGTAGGGGGCTCATGCAGCAGCCTTGCCCTGGGCTTGCCGGGGCTGCGCCTGACCGGCTGTCTGGCCGTGGGCGAGGGTCTGCCCTGCGCCCCCTGTGAAGCCAGCCCTCGCCCAGTGCCTGCGCTTCGTCCTGTTCTGCACTTGCCACCGGGCCGGCGTCGGTGACTGTCACCGCTCAGAAGGCGTTGCGCAGGGTGACTGTCTCCGCTCAGAAGTCGTTTCGCAGTGTGCGGGGGGCATTGGCGACTGTCACCGCTCAGAAGGCATTGTGCAGGGTGCGGTGGCATTGTTGACTGTCACCGCTGAGAAGTCTCTGGCTTCTCACTGCTGCTTCCAGGCCATCGCTCCTTCCCCACCCCTAACATCCCCTGCTCCGTGGGATCGGAGTGTCAGATGTCTCCACGGGTCCCCAGGCTCTCTTCCACGTCACCAGAGGCGGAAACAGCCCTCTGTCTTCCTCTGGCACCACGGCCACCATCTCTGCATCCGCACAGGATGTCATTCGAAAGCCACGGCCCTCGGTGTCTCACTGGACCGCGTCCCCGGTCAGCTCGCCCCGTGTTACTCCAGCCGCCCGTCCGGCGACGGCCCTGGTTGTTGTGACGTCCAGCACGTGCTGGCACCTCCGCACTCCCTGGTCACAGTTAGTCCCCGTTCACCCGGTCATTAGAGATGCCCCCTCATCGGTACCTGGCTGCACTTAGCTGCAAGGTGCAAAGCCTCATGGGAGTGGGGAGGCTAGCTTTGGGGGTCGGCGTATCCGACAAACCCCTTTCCTGTGCCGTGGAAAGAGCAGAAGATGAGTTCTGAATGAGAACCAGGACGTCTGCCACGTTAGGGTCCTGAAGTTCCTGTGTAACTTACAAATCAGTTAGTGCCTTAGTTAACGCCCGCAGCCCACCGCGTCTGGCCCGGCCGCCTGGGGAGCCTGGGGAGCCTGGGGCGCGTTTGCCGCCCCCCTCTGGGACGTGCTCCTTTCTCCCCCTCCTGTCTTCACCCGCCAAAGCCCAGCTTTGTCTGATCCTAGTTTTCGCTGCTGCGCGCCCGCCCCCGAGCCGTGGCGGGGTTAGGGGGACGTGGGGCCTGGCGTCTGCCACCCGGTTTCTGATGAGGGCGCCCCCTCAGCCCGTGCCGCCGACCCGCCGTGTCCCCCTGGCTTCCAGAATCCGCACCCTCCCGGTCGGTTCCTGCGCCCTGGTGGCCCTTGCCCACCTCTGTGCCTCGAGGCTGGAGGGGCCGGGCCGGCCTCAGCCCTGCTTCCTTTCCCTGTGACGCACATGCCCGGGGGGTCCTAATGTCCCCCGACTGCTGAAGAATGCAGACACCGATGGCCCCCGCTTTGTGTCACTACATCACCCCCAAGAGCCATAGCTCTGTGTACATCGACACATGGCTGTCACCGAGGTGTCCCGCGGCCATGCCACCCCATTCACACAGTTTCCCCCCTCCCTCCCTCCCGTGCTTGTGGGCATTCCCGCGGGGGTCTAAGCTCTCAGCTGTGTCGCTCTTGCCGCTGGCTGGGCCGTGGTCACTCTGCTGGGCTGTCGTTGCCCACATCGCCTCGGCCCCTGCTCCTCGCTTTGCCCAGGTCTCACTTAAGGGCCTTTTGGACACGCTCAGAAAACGGCTCCCCCTTTCCCATGCTTACCCTAGCTCTGTTCACTCACCGAGGGCGCCCGTGCGTGTGTGTGTACGTACATGTGAACTCACTGTGTGTACGTGTGTGTATATGTATGTAAAATCACTGTGCACGTGCGTACACGCACACACACGCACTAAGATTGTTATGTTCTGAAGGTCTTAGGTTATCCCTAATTTTCATAAGCCTTGGTATTTTAGTGACTCCAGCCGTTCTTAGTTTGATAAATTAATGTTATGAGGAATAATTTTACCTGCCACTCACTAACAGGACCCATTTACATATTGACGCATATACAGGGGGTAAAAGAAATTTCTTCGATGGGCCTTTTTGCACCAGGTTGGCTTTCTCAGGTTTTTCCAGCCGTTTGAGTTTTTCGTTCGTACTTTGTTTAGCATCCCTGTTCATATAATGGAGTGAATTAAATTATATTCAAATGAAATGGAAAATTCCCAGAGGAGCACACTCTTGTGAAAAGAGAAGCCTCGTCTTATACTTTGGTTTCAAGTGACAAACGGTATTTTTTTTTTTTCCCCAATCAATGGAAAATGTGTGAGCGTGACGATTCCCGCACAGCCTGAACTCCCTGGGGGAGGGGCCGCATCCTCTCCATCTTCCTGTCACTCCTGCCCGGTGTCTCGGCAGGCGGCAGGCGTGCGAGAGAAAGCTGATCCATGGGTGAATATTCACGATCCGTGTTTCTGCTAAAACCCAGTCTGTGCGTCCCCGCTGCCCTGCCAAACCGCACGCTAAACATAGCAGAGCCGGGGGAGGGGGTGTGTGTCGTGGTGGGGACCGGCCGCTCACGGTCCGTGCAGCTTTGTAAGCAGAGCTCTGCGAAGCGCAGGGCTCGGTATGGGGACAAGTGAGCCGATGCCGGAGGTGGCCGCGGCTCACGTGAAGCAGGTGGCTGGAAAACCAGCAGGTGAAAGGCCGCAGCCCGTTCATCCAGGCCCGTCGCGGTGCTGGGCTCCCTGTCGGTGGGGACAGGGGCTCTGCAGCCTGCCAGCAGCCTGGAAGCCTCGCGGGCTCACGCGTGCCCCCTGGGCAGAGGGCTCTGACTGCAGCCCCTGTAACGGTCCCTCGCAGTGCAGCTGAAAGCGTCTCCTGCTGCCACCGCACCCCCGAGCAGAGAGCTCGTCTTTCCTGCCGAAGATTATGATTCTGTTTACTGGCTCTTACCTGGGAACACGGCAGAAGCCCTGAGTGGAAGGGACTGTGCTGCACCGCTCTTGGTTGAAGGGTCTGGTTGGTTGCCAGGTGAAGGCAGAGAATAGACTTGCAGAAAATGGCGCTGCGTTTTCTGGAGTTGGGGTCTTGATGCTTTCCAGGCTCGAGCCAGAGCCAGTACCAGTGCCAGGCGATGCTGGGCGAGGTCAGGGCTCTCAGCTTTGACCTTGAGGGTTTAGACTGGCGCAGCCTGTCATGTGCATTGCAAGAGAATTCACTTTCTCAGGCGGATGCTCGTGTAAGAGCAGGGAGGGAGGGAGAGCTACCGGGGGACGAGTGGGCTCGTCCAGCTGGATGCATCTCGTGTCTGTCTGCTCAGGTCTAAGCGTCGCTTCTCTCAGGTGCTCTGCCATCATGGGACAAGAAAGACGAAATCGGTTTTGTTCTTCCCTCCGTGGCCAGAGACGCCGAAAAACGTTCAGGGCAGTTCGGGTGCTGGCGTGGCCCCCGCAGCGGAAGCTGTCCTTGGGAGAAGAAAGACAGGTTATCCTGCCTGACGGTTTCTGTTTATTTTTTTTTAGTTGATAAGTCTCTTTCTTTCTAAGTAATCGTTTCAAGTGATATAATTTTCGTCGTGTTGAAGTCGCCCTGCAAGGTGACCGTTTGGCGGTTTTCTGTGGGTTCATGGGTTGGAAACACTGCCACCATCTGATCGCCGAGCGTTTTCAGCGGCTTCCTAGATGGCCTGTGTGCACAGTGGCGTCTCCTTGTCCCCCTGCCCCTCACCCGTGGGAGCCACTCGCCTACTTTCCGTCTCTGTGGATTTACCGGGCTTGGACACGTCACACACGCGGTTTGTGCCACATGTGGCCCTCCGTGTCTGGCTCCCTTCACGGAGCGTGACATGCTCGACGTTCCTCCGCGGGGCAGCGCGCCCGCCGTCCTTCCTCCAGAGGGCCAGCTCTGCTGTCCTGCTGCGTTTTGTTCACACGTCCACCAGTCGGTGGACGTTTGGCGTCTCCACTCTGGATTCTGAACCACGCTGCCGCGAGCGTTCGCACCCAGGTGGTAGCATGGGCGCCCGCTTCGGTTCCCCTGGGTGTGCGCCCAGGCGTGGAGTCGCCGGGTGCGGGGTGGCTCTGTGGCTACTCTCGGAGGAGCTGTCTGACCATTTTCCAGGGTAGCTGCGTGACTCCTCAGTCCCGGTGGCCTTGGAGAAGGGCTCACGGTGACCCCGGTACGGCCACCTTTGCATCCTGGCCACCTCAGGGTGCCCCAGTGCGTGAGGCGGCAGCTCCCTGCGGCTCTGCTTTGCGTTTCCCTAACTTAATGGTCACGCTGAGCATTTGCTGTGCGCTTATTGGACATTGAATGTCTTCCTTGGAGAGATGTCTATTCAAGTCTTTTGCCCATTTTTAATTTGCGTTGCCTTTTTGATGTTGAGTTGTATGTGTTCTTTATGTAGTCCAGATACACGGTCCTCATGATTTGTGTGTATTTTTCCCGTTCTGTGGGTTGTTTTTTACTTTATTGATGGTGTTTTTTAACACACGAACTTTTTCAGTTTTACGATTTCCAGTGTATCTGTTTTCTTTGTTTGTTGTTTTGTTGTTGTTGTTATTTGTGCTTTTGGTGAACTGTTGAAGAAACTGGTACCCAATATAAGACCACAAGCATTTGCTCTTACGTTTTCGTCTAAGAGTTTTACATTTAGGTCGACGATCCATTTTGAGTTCATTTTTATGAAAGGTATAAGGTCATTTTTTGATTGTCGGCGCCATTTGTTGAATAGACTATCATTTATCCTTGAATCGTCATAACGCTCTTTGAAAATTGATTAACCGTGAACACATAGGTTTATTTCTGGACCGTTAGCTCTAATCCATTGGTCTATATGTCCGTCCTGATGCCAGTATCACACCGCCTTGATTACTAGGTTTTGCTGTTTTTTGACATCAGGAAGTTTCACTCCATCCAACTCTGCTTTTCTTATGCAAGCTTCTTTTGGCCGTTCAAAGCCCCTTGGATTTCTATGTGAGTTTTAGAATCAGTTTGTCAATTTCTGCAAATTTCCGCAAAGCTGGGATTTTAATACAGATTGCATTGAATCCGCAGACAGTGCTGTGGTCTTGACAATATCGTCTTCGTTCTTCCAGTCCGAGCACAGGATGTCTTCGTGTGTATTTCGGTCTTCAATTTCTTGAAACGATGTTGCATGGTTTTTGGTTTACAAATCTTGTACATCTTTTGTTAAGTTTATTTGTATACATTGTATTCTTTTCGATGCCATTCTGAATGGGTCTTTTCTAACCGCATATGTATTTCTTACCTAGTCTACGGATTCCTGCCTTTCCACTGGTGTGCTTAGACTGTTTAGCCTGCTTACTGATAAGGGAGAGTTAACGTCTGCCATTTTGCTGTTTGTTTCCTATGGGCCTTATGTCTTTTGTGTTCCTTTATTCCTCCATTTTGCCTTCTTTTTACTAAATAGCTTCCGGTATAACAGTTCAGTCCCATTGTCGTTTATTTTGTTATACATTTTCGGGTTATTTTCTTAGCCCTGGGAGCTATAACTAACATAAGCTTGCTTTATTTTTAAGCTTCTCTGTGGACATAAACCTCTTCTTGTAGGAGTTCCATTGGGCTGACTCGAATGGCTTTGATGGAAAAAGCGGGGAACAGAATGAGGACCTGGAAACAGTTTGTTATCTGAGAATTTTCTGTGTTGATGGATTTATCCACTAACTTCATGGCGAAATTAGGTTATTTATACAGTAAATTCGCTTCCTTTCCCAGTGAACTGTGTGTGATATTTTTCGAGCGTCTGGTCTGGTAAGATTCTAGTGCTTCTGTCAGCAGTCTGCCTCCTGGCTTGGGGATCTGAGCGGCCCCCGTGTGACCTCAAACCAGTGTGATGGACTTTGCCGCCCATGCCCCCTTGCTGCACTCTGAGCTCCTGTGTCCTTCTGTGTCCCAGGTGCCGAGCACCCCGCTGAGTGCGATACGCTCCGGTCCCTGGTGCCAGCGACCCCTCCCACCTCTGCATCCGGCAGCCCGTCAGGAGGGGAAGAGCCAGCTGAATGCCCCCCAGCGCACCCCGCACAGCAGGACACCAGGATTCATCCAGAAGACGGATCTCCCCTCCTCTCGGGGCTTCTGAGAGGTAACTTTGACTTTGCAAAACGAAGGCTCGAAAACCCTCCTTTACGTCATCATAGTGGACTCGCAGGCCATTGCTGGGAAAGGCCACGGGCCTGCCCGGGTGGCTTTTCTGTGCCACCAAAGTCACGCCGCGTAAGCGGTCACCTGGTACGCGTCCTCTGAGTGAATTTTTAGGGGGTCCTCAGCATGTTAACCGTTACGGTATTGAACACGTCACAGAGATTCCCACACGGTCCTCACGTACTGCGTCTCGTGACCTCATGATGCTACCAGTCTCGTCGTGAAGGCCAGCTAGCATGTTTGGAAGATCAAAGGGTGCATCAAGAGTGCCAGGAGCTCTTCCCACTCAGGGCGCACTGGGCCCCCCGGCACCAGCCCCGGCTCTCACACAGGCTCTGGGCCGGCGGGGCGTGAGTGGGGGGCGGGCGTGGGGACAGGCACGGAGGGACCGACCGTGCGTGGTCGGCAGCGTGGAGAGGGAAGGGACATGTTTTGTTACCGGCATCAGGGCTGTGGAGGGAGGGAGAAGCAGACCCCGTGAGAGGGCTGGGACAGGCGGTCACAGAGGTTTCATTGCCGAGGTGACATTGGGACAAGGATTTAAGGACGTGTGGGAACTGGCTCGTTAGTGTCGAGCATGAGTATCGTAGCTGGAAGGGAGTGGGCGCAGAGGCCCAGACCCAGTCTGTGTACAGCCGGAGGGCCGCGGCGGCGGGGTGGCCGGAGGCCGGCCAGCAGAAGCAGGAGTCCCGGGCAGGGCCAGGCGGTCGCAGGAACCTGACCCCTGACCGAGCCATGCGTCGCAGGCCACTGGGGGTGTTCCAGGTTCTACGGCGGGATGTGCGTGCAGGCGCTGGCCGAGCCGGGCAGGCTCCGCGTTCCATTTTGATGGGCTCGCTCCGGCCTCTGTGTTGCCAGTGGAAAGAAGGTGGCCCAGGAGGCCACTCAGAGGCCCCTCGGGGAACCTGCCGCAGCAGCGCGGACAGGCTGCTCCGCCGGTAGCCGTGGAAGCGGTGAGTGTGGGCGCGTTCGGGATGGGTGCTGACGGTCCCCGCGGCACGGCCGTGGCCGCAGAGGCAGGGGACGGCCTGTCACGGCGTCAAGGATTTTAGTTCGCGTGACTGGACGAAGCTGTCACCGCAGGTGGGGACGGTTTGGGTGCAGAAGGAGGTCAGAGTTTAGCTTTGGACATGTGGAGTTTGAGGTGCTATGACCCCCACATGGAGCTGCGGAGTAGCCAGTGACATGCAGCCCGGAGAGTGGAAGGTGGCGGTCCGAGCAGGAGGTGTCCGCAGGGTCTTTGGCCGATGATTGGTGTTGAAAGGTCAGACCAGAGGGGATCCCAGGGAGGGGAAAGGGTCGGGTCCGGGACATTCCAGCTTCGTGAGGCCAAGATGGAATGAGCAGAGCGGGAGGGGCGTCTCGGAAGCCCCTGAAATGCTTTGTGGGCGGGCTGCGGAGCTGTGGTCACTGTGCCGGCGGGCCAGGCGAGACGGGGACCGGGAATTCCCTCTTAGGTCAGTGCCCTGCGGGTCATCGGTGGCTTTGGTAAAAACGGTGCAATGCCATGTGGTTCTGGTGGCTTTGACCGGAGCGGGTTTGGAGGGAAGGATGGAGGGGAGGCGTCGGAGACGGAGGTTGCTGACAGGCGTGTGGGAGCTTCGCGGCAAAGGGGAGCAGATGGGGCGCTGTCCAGCGGGGTGCACAAGGCCAGGAGAACTCGCGTTTAGAGGCGGCGTTAGCGGTGAATCGACACGCTGGCGGGAAGGAGAAGCTGGCCAGGAGGACGCGGGGCTGCCGAGGTCGGCGTCTGGGTTGGAGGAGGTGGCTTTGTGCCCGGTGGCGTCGCGGGAGGGCACACGGGCTCCTGGTGGGTTGGACCGTGACGAGTTCTTGGGTGCCGAGTTCTTGGGCGCCCGCGGGAGCAGCCTGCAGTTTCTTCTGATCGCTTCTGTTTTCTTCGTGAAATAGGGAACGAAGTTGCCGGCTGAGATGCTGTGGGGAGTGGGGGGGAGGTGTGGATTGGAAGTTTTAGGGGACAGCGAAGGAAGAAGACGTCCCTAGAAAGGGAGGTACGGAGGGGTCCCCCGGCAGCACTAGGAGCTCGTGGCCAAGCAGCGGGGTGAGTGTGGTTCTCTAGACAGCTCAGCTGCGGAGTCGAAGGCACACAGTAGGTCAAGAACTGAATTCTCCTTTGGCCGAGCAGAGCGGGGCAAAGTAAGAGGGTGGCCGAGGGGACAGCGGATGCAGGAAGGGGTGACACTGGTCACGTGGGGATTTAGAAGGTGACATGAGGAGGAAGCATGTCGGGGAGAGGGGGCGGGGGCTGGACGGTGGACGCATTGGCGGTGCAGGACAGGGGTCAGTGCTGTCCCGTTAGGGACACTGGGGGAAGAAGCTGGAGGGGGCTGTGCACGGACCCGGCCCTGCGGCATTTGCCGGAACCCGAATTCCAGCGGGCCTTCCCCTGAGCCCAGCTCCTGGTCACACTGCCTCGCTTGTCGCCATCTGCACTGCAGAAGGCCAGCTGGAGAAACCTGCCGAAGCCCTGCCCATTTCCTGATGTGACCGATACGCCCCTCGGGTCATCCCCTCGGGTCATCCCGGGAGCCCCTTGCTCGTGTGACCTGTGATGACGCAGCGTGTGCTGAGGCGGAGGGCGGTCCGCAGCCCCTCCCGGTGGCGGGGCGGGGCCCTCGAGACCGCCCCTCCCTTCTTCGCTGGCCCGGAAGCTCACTGCGCTGTTTGTTTTTTTAACCTTAACCTAAAAGTTTCAGGGTTATCGCACCTTTCCCTGGAGCACAGCGACCGGTCCAGGGAGATGCAGAGTCTCCTCAGGTATCAGGAAGGCACGAAGCGCCCCGGAAACGCGCTGTGCCGCCCCGTGGGGCTGTGCGTTGCGACCTGCCTGCCCGCGCCCACCGCCCCCCACATTCCCTCTGGGGCTCTGTCTCCAGCAAGGTCCCAGGAGTGAGCCATGGCTTCATCGTTACCAAAGGTTCATGCCGAAGAGGCCAAAATACCAGCCAATGGCATTCCGGCAGAAGCAGACACATTTTGAAATGTTTAGGATTTATAAAGAGAAACCGTCTTCACGGAACGAAAACCACCCCAAGTCACACTTCTGTGATTGAAGGAGCTACATCTGAAAGATTGTTTTGTTTTCTTTCTTTCTTCGAGCGGAGAATGTCATCGGGAGAGAAAGCTCTTCGGTGAAGAAACTTGAATTCGGCCTTGGCCTTGATTGAGCGCTGGGGACAGCGGGCGTCTGGAGCGCTGCAGCCGGGGCGGCCGTGCCCAGCGCCACTGTGGTCCTGGCTAGTGAGGCTTTAAGGCAAAGGTCGTTCGAAACACTAACTAGAACCAACACGTCAGTCCCGTGCCTCGATGCCCGTGGCTTCAGAGCTGCCGGGGTGGTAAAGCGTAGTTTTAGAAACGGAAGCTCTTGAAGACGCGGTTCGGAGCTGCGGTGGCTGACGGCTCTGTTACGCTTCATCGTGACGACCGCCTTTTGCGTTTATCCGCTTCAGTTCCTCTGTGCTTTAGCCTCTCGTTCCTTGTTTTTGCTCGTTTCGGGAGCCGTGGGTCATTCGCACAAGCGTGCCGTCCTCTGGGCAGTGCCGTCCAGCCTGCCCTGACCGTTCTCGGTGTTTCCACGTGACAGATTCAAGCGGCAGGATCACTGCAGGCCCCAGACAAGACAGGACCTCTTCCCAAAGCAGCGTGGACTCTCCCGACAGGTGAAGCAGAGCATCTGTCAGTGCAAGGACCGCGAGGGGTGAAGCGGGAAACGGGGCAGGTTTCTGCTTTTACGTTTTTCTTCCACTGATGTGAACAAGCGTGGGGCGTGGGACCCCAGCTCCCAAACCTCGGGCCCAGGACAGAGCCACACCGAGGAGCCGCGACGTGGGTGCCGTGTGCGAGCACCCGCTCTCAGCACCGAGGTTTGGGGCCTGCCGCGGAGAGAGGGAGGAACACGTGGCAGGACAGAGTCCTCAGGCTCCTCGTGCTGGACCCTTGATGTCCGGCGTTGGACGGGGGCGTGGCCGGTGGGGAACCCTTCATCTTTGTGAAGGGCGGGGATAGGATTTTACGAAAGCGAACGAACGTGTTTGGGGCCGAGTCGGTGCTGTGATTCCGGTGAGAAGACGAAAAGCAGTGAAGAGTCGGAAGGAAAATTTAGATCATGCGGCTTCACGAAATTAAAGCATCGTTCCCCTCTGATTTAAAACATATCGTACTTTTTCGGTGGTAGCCAAAGGCTGGCAGAGCTTCGTAGACATGCGCACACACATTTGTCCAAGAAATGTCTCCTGTTACACGTACAGTTCCAGTAATAACTTACGCTTTTAGCTACATTTAGCATCGTTTTATTAACTAGCAGGGAGGAAACCATCAGTGTCTGGTCATTATAATTGTTATAATATAAACCACGTACCTCAGTTACCTCAATCTCATTTTAATCCTGACTGTACTGATTTTAACAGTCTGTTTGATGAGCGTGTCCCATAATTCATTTCTCAGTGTTTTTAACAAGTATCTGTCTACACACTTATTAGAATTTAAAGATAAGGTGAAACTTTTTCTGATAGGAAGGCAGTCCCTGGCTGATGGGTTTGACAGTGAACTGTCTTTGTCTCAAGTTATTAGGATGAGCTAAATATGCAGATAATGTGGACAGGCGTAATTGAAGCATCGTTATGATAAAATCACGCATTAAGATATTTAAATGGAAAGGTGCCTTGAAATTAGTCCTTGTTTCGAGAGCTTTCTGCGTTATCGGTTGAAGCAGGATGCCTTCCGAGAGGGAGCGTGATGAGCACCCTTGAGCGGCTCCCAGGAATTGGGGCCTGGGCGCCTGGCATCCCCGTGCCTCTCCCCTGCAGGCCCAGCGGTTCCCAGAAGTTCCTTCTCCCCATTAAATTGTCAGCCGATCGCTGAAACTGGTGATTGTTTGTTTCTGTGTGGTGTTTGGCATCTCCGTGGAAGAGCTTCAGAGCCGAGTTTCATCGTCACAAAACGCCATCCATGCTCATCTGTGTACTTAGGAGAACAAAGGGGTAAAATCAGTACACACGTGAAAATGAAGACTTGGAAGAAAACTGATCTCGAACTGGGTCTGATAAACGTAGGCGATATTTACCTACAGATCCCCAAACTTCAGGAGAAAACGGTTTAAATATTTTTATTTCTGAGAAATGCTAAGTAGTTTTATTAACCTCTTCTTTATTACTTTTCGAGCTTTATTGAGGTGTCATCGACAGATAAGATTGTGATGTAAAGTGTCCAGCGAGTCCACATGTAAACGATGGCATCAGTATCTGTCTCGCGCTGGCTCGTTTCACTTGGCATAACGCCCTCGAGCTTCATCCACATTGTTGCAGATGGCGGGACTAATCCTTCTTCCTAAAGGCTGGCTCATAATCACTATACGTCCCACATTTTCCTCATCCGTTCGTCTGTCGGTGGACACCGAGGGGGGATTCACGCCTTAGCTGTCGAGAATGATGCTGCCGTGGACCGTGGGGCGCAGACCTCTCTCTGAGTAACGGTTTTGTTTTCTTTGGGTGAGTACGCAGACGCGGGCTCGCTGTGTCACAGGCCAGTTTCGTTTCTAACATTTTGGGGCTGCAAACTGGGGCACCTGCAGTGCACGAGCACCCCCTTTGTCTGCATCCTGCCAGCATTTGTTCTCTCTCGTTTTTTGATAATAGACGCCCTAATAACAGGGGTGCGGTGGCGTCTCACCGTGGTCTTGGTTTGCATTTCCCTGACGATGAGTGACGGCGAGCGCCTTTTCAGGGGCTTGTTGGACCTGTACGTCTTCTTTGAAACACATCTATTTAAGTTCTTTACCCATTTTTAATTTTACACACACACACGTTGAATTGCTTGAGTTCCTCCTATATTTCGGGTGCGAACCCCTTGTTGGATACGTGGTTCGCAGACACTTTCTTCCATTCCGGAGGCTGCCCTTTCGTTCTGTCGATGGGTTTTCCTTTGCTGCGCAGAAGCTTTGTCATTCGATGTGGCCCAGCTTTTTCCTGCTTGTTGTTAAGGCCTTTGCTTTGGATGTCTTCATTCAAAAACTCGTCGCCAAGACCATGTCGAGGAGCTTACTCCCTGTTTTCTTCTGGGACTTTGATGGTTTCAGGTCTTACATTCAAATCTTTGAAATCTAGTTTGAGTTGGTTTTTATGTGTGGTGTAAGGTAGGGGTCCAGTTTCATTCTTTTGCGTGTGGATGTCCTGTGTTCCCAACGTCATTTATTGAAGGGACCGTCCTTGCCACAGTGTGCATTCTTGGTGCCTTTGTTGAAAATTAATTGACCATATACACATGAGTTTATTTCTGGGCTCTCTATTATCTTTCATTGATCTGTCTGTGTGTCTGTTTTATGCCAGTACCACACTGTTTTGATAACCGTAGCTTTGTAATAGCGTTTGGAGTTAGGAAGTGTTCAGCTTTGTATTTCTTTCTCAGGATTGCTTTGGCTATTCGTGCATATTTAGAAAAATAAGTGACATAACAAGAAATCACATTTTTTTTGTTCAACTGCTGTGGCTTTAAAAAAGGCATTATTTTCAATATGCCAGAAATTATATCTTTTGCAACTATTTAAAATTCTTATGTAGGTTTTAGATGGCAACTGAATGATGTGCTAAAGGCCTTTGCACTTGTAGAAGTTATTTTGTCTGCAGCCAAGCCAGCAGCACATAAATCTCTGCTTTGGGCCTCACAGAGCAAATGAGAGGCTCTGTGGTGTTGCAGATGGCACACGGAGGGACAGGAGTCAGTTGGGGACCGAGGTCTGCCACTTCCTGCCCCGGTGAGCGTGGGAAAGTCAGCGAACTCTCAGAACCTGGATTTTTTTTTTAATTGTCAAATAGAAATGACAGCAATGCCTTCCTATGTGCCCGGAAGTCACTTGGGAGCATCAGACATGCCTACGTGCAAACAGTTAGGTTATTAGTTACTCAAATATTAGTTACTGGTTAGGAACGGAAAACAAATGAAATGATCAGCTGCAGCCCGCTCTGGGCCCTGGGGAAAGGGGCACAACGGAGGCTTCTTGAACTAAATTAGATTAATATTATTATTGTGTGTGTGTCCACATGTATGTGTGTGGAGTGTGTGTGTGTAAAGATATAATATTATTATTGTGTGTAATAATAGTAACCTTATTATTGACAATGCATGTGTGTATATGATGTGTGTGTGTACACATGATGAACCTGGGAACCACGGCAGAAGAACGGTGACCGGAAGCACCTTGGCTCACAGCAGGGAGGAGGGCTGGGCGTTTCACTGGCCCTGCACGTTTGTTCCTGGAGGAGGGATGCTCTGATTACAAGGAGGGGCTGTAGGAATTTGGAGGATCTGGCCAGGGCGTGTCCTCTATCCCAGCTCAGAGAGGACGGGACAGCCTTAGAGGGGCTTGGTTTTAATCGCAGTCACTTGGGAGCATCAGACATGATGCGGTTGCTCTTCCCATCGCCCAGCTGAGAACACGAAGACCCGTGCAACAGGTGATGGTAGGAGATGCGGCACATGAGGAGGCCCAGGTCCAGATCTCGTGTGACCTTTCTGCCTGGTAGACAAGGTCTCGGCGGGACGCCTAGGAGGTGAGTCTCAGCACCAGGAAGTCAGGGAGGGCTGGAGCGTCTTGGGCGACGTCTTGGCTCAGAACGTTGTTTAGGATTGATTGCAAAACACGTGGGACCCCGATGGGCAGGTCGCTGGGAGTGGGATGGGGTCATCTCTGGATGTTGGAGTTTTAGAAGAACCCCTTTAAGGGGTGTTAGCTTTGTGAGTTTTAAAGGTGTCTTGATCCCCAGCAGGAGCCGTGCCCAGCTGTGGGAGGGGCCGTACGTGTGTACTGCTCGTATATGCTGAATTATTTGCAGAGTGTGGGAGCGTCTGGCGTCCATTCGTGGGTGGGGTTGCTGTGGGCAGTGGAGAGGTGCCAGCGGTCTCCGGGGCGTCTGTGCCTGGAAGTGTAGGCCCTGCGAGGTGACCACGCAGCACTTTGTAATTTTGTTCCGGGTCCTCTTTGCCCGATTCAAGTTCAACACGGTGCTGCCAGCTGAAGGGGAGGCCAGAGACACTACTCTTTTCACCAGGACCCCCGAAGAAAGCCTGCAATACAGGGTTTTGAAAAATCGGGGTGAAGAGCACGCTGCGGTTCCCCCACGGTCTGACTAAGTGGACCGAATGTGAGGATCAACAAGAAACAGGATGTCTTGTGTATACAGTGTGCCAAGATGGGAAAAAACCATGTTTCATAAGCTTCGAGGAGAGGCCTAGCTCAGGTAGAAGCAAAGCTTGTGGTCATTTTTTTTTTTTTTTTTAAGAGAATCAAAAAGGTTCCAGTAGGACAGAGAATAAACGAAGACGTCCTTTCAGAGGACGGCGTGAAGGCTGTCCCCTCCCCCGCAGGGCCCAGGAGCCCGCCAGGGGTTGCGTGCAGGGTCCGCGCAGCCTGCTCCTGGTCACTGCAGCCGTCCACCGCGTGGCGATGTCGGAGCCCCTCTCCCTCTCTCATCGGCCACGTCTGCCTGTTCTTGGGCTTCTGCCCCTTTACAGAAATAGTACAGTTAGTTTATGAAACAGCAACAGCCACGATAAAAACAACAGGCAAACCTCTTGGGAATTTGCTGGGATCGCGTTAAACCTGTAGGTCAGTTTAGAAAGAACTGACTTTTTTTTTCTTGCCGTGGTGGACCTCTGTCTTTAGTGCTGTGTCACTGTCCATCTGCTTGTCTTCACACGTGTCTTTTGGCAAAGCGTGACACTCTTCTGTAGGTGGGTCTCGCTCATCTCCTCTGTGGTCCCAGGTACGAATGGCGTATGTGTGTTTGTCCCCCGATGGTGGCATCCTTGCTGGAGTATAAGAAGTATAGTTGACGTTTGCATATTGATCTTGCATTCGGCCACTTTACTAAACCTGTAGTATTTGCAACTTTTTTTCTGTAGATCCTCCTCCATGTAAAAGTTCAGATGTGAGTGTCAAGTGTTGCCTGTTTCTATTCATTTCTCATATATGTCTTTTTTCTTGTTCTCCGGTTTGAGTTAGGGCCGACCTGACTCCAACGTACAATGTCGATGCAGCAATAGAAGGTACCCTTCCCTCCTTCCTGATTTTTATGAGGAATGTTCTCATTTAATTACAAATGATATCTGCTGTCATTTTTTTCCTCAAATGACCCTCATTAGGTTAAGGAAGTCCCTTTACATATCTTTTTGGCAGAGTTGTGGTTTATGTTTTTAATCATAAATGCCTGTTGCATCTTACTGAAGGCAGCAGCCTTTGATGACCATTTGGTTTCTCGTTTGCCTCTTACTATATTATATTAAAAGTATGGATTTTTCCAGTGTAAAAACTTTCTTTTCCTCCTCGGATAAATGTAACTTGTCTGCTTTATGTTTTGTTTTTCGTTCCTCAATGCACATCCGATGAACATCTGGATTTTATTTGCTTTTATTTTGTTTTAAATTTTTGTTTCTTTACTCATGAGTGAGGTTGGCCTGTATTTTTCCTTTAACTGCTTTTGTCTGGTTTAGAGAGAAATTTTTTCCCCTATTTTTTTCCCTGTTCCTTGCAAGATTTTGTGCTTGATTTATCTGCTCTTAAAACTTTGGTAGTACTCAGCTAAAATCAAAACCTAGTGATTTCCTTATTGTAAGGTTTCTGTCCAGTTTTTTCAAGGCTTGTGAAATTATTTGACCTCCTATTTCTTTGTGAGTCGGTCTTCTTAAATTGTATTTTTCTAGGAGTATAGTCATTGTTCTTTATTTCAAGTTAAACTTATCATAAAATTTTTCATTTAGTTTTCAATCTCTATTATCTGTTTCACTACAAATATAGTTTATTTAGGCCATATCTTTTTTCTTCCTTGACCAGAGAGTGTTGGTTTTCTTATTATTTTCAAAGAAAAATACTTTTGATTGTTTTGACTCTCTTTATTTTAACTTTTTTGTGTGTGTTTTATTTATTTTTGTCTTTATCTATCATAGGTCTTTCCAAATATTTGCTTTGTGTTAATTCTGCAGTTGCTTTTCTTACTTCTTAAGCTAGAGACAGCTCATTCGCTTTGTCTTTTTTAAGATTATGCGTTTTCTTCTCAGCACTGCTTTAATGGCATCTCCTAGTTTTTGTTAAATAATATTCTCACTTTTTAGTTCCACCCATTTTCAAAGTTCCGTATTTTCTTATAAACCCACTAGTTATTGACCAGTCTTTCACAGTTTCTGAACCCAGAGAATCTTTTCATCACTGATGTCTGGGTACACAAGCCATGTGATACCAGTTATTCGAAATTTACAAAGTTATTTTTTATGTTCCTGTGTAATGTCAGCTTTTGTAAATGTTCTGTGCATTTTTGAGAAGATTGTGAATTCTCAGCTTGTTGATTGACATTTATAGTGACCATTCAGATCGTTAATAGTGCTTTTCATATCTTCTAGATTTTTGCTAATTTTCTGTTTGCTATATTAAGCTGCGTAGTGAATTTCTTCACTGATGGTGTATTTGTCATTTTTTTCAATAACTATATCATTTTTCTTTTTATATTTTGAAGCTATTTGATAGACACAAACTTCGAATTATTGAATTATAGCTCCATAATGGATTGGACTTTGTTTTTGTTATATAATTACCTTCTTTTCCTCTAGTTATGCTTTTTGCTTTAATCCTTTTTTGTCTGACAAAAACTTTCTTTTGGCAGGCATTTTCTTGGGTTACCTTTCTCCACCCTTTAATCTTTCCACTATCTTATGGTTTTAAGTAAATCTCTGTCTTTTTAAAATTAAATTTTAACCTTTTTTTCTTTTGGCTATCAAATTTAACTTATTTATTTCTTATGATCTTTAATAAATTTGGATTTTTTTTCCCAATTATTTTTATACTATTTTCTTTAAAAAAATCATCTTTGTTTCTTTGTTTTCTTCTATTTTTTTCCTTTTGTACATTATACAAAGATATAAGAAGGACACAGTCTTAAAATTGGTTGTTATCAACATGGTATTCTAGGCTTTTATTCTATAATTTCATTTTATTCGTAACTTCTATAGTATCTCAACATTTATAAAGAGACTCACAGCATCCTTCCCAATCTCCCTCCCCCCTCACTAAACAATAAAAATAAAAAAGGTCAATGGCATGTATATTTTGAAAGAAACCTCTTTGTCCTATGTTTTTCTCAGTGACTTGAAACTCTGGGACATGGGCGTCTCATTATCAAATGTGTTTATCTGGTGTCAGTGGCCCTATGCCAGGCCCTATTAGGGCAAGGCCAGAAGTCCCTTTCCTCCTGCACGCTTCACGGTTGTGCCACTATGAGTGTCGATGTAGAATTGTAGAACGTTTGGCGTCAGGGACCCCGGAGCTCATGCAGCACAGCGGCTTCCAGAATTACTGGGGAGGTGGGTGTGCGGTGGTCCCTTCTTCGGAGACGTCTCAGAAAGCCGATGTCTTAAAAATAAACGAAATGCAGCCGAGGCTCAGATTGGGACAAGCTTAGGGAGCCTGTGGCCCACGGCAGCTTGCCCCCCAGGTAATGTCAGGGAACCCCAGAACCCACACAAAGCTCTTTCCACTTAAGCCCGGCATTCCAGCAGGGGAGACACTGGACGCACTGGGGACTCTGGCTGGCGGCTGGACCAGAGTTCAGTCCTTCGCAGCCCCTTCTACGCCCTCCTGCCTCTTCGACCCCTTTGACCACCCTGCGAGAGGCAGGGCGATGTCTTTAACTCTAATTTTTTTTTTTTGGCAGTGGAAGATTTTATTTTCCCTATTACTCTTATCCTAACTGTCCCTTTTCTGAAAAACATAAAAACGTGCACACTGGCGGCATTCTCATGAAGAAAAACGAAGTAGTGACCATGCTGTGAATTAACAAAATTAGCAGAAACAAGAAGTCGTTTCCTCAGCCAGGCAGTTTTCCCCTCATTTAGGAGGAGAGTCGGTTATGAGGTGATCCGCACATTTCCACCTTAATTATTTTCCCCTCAATCCAGGTCACGTCTCGTGTCTTGCTTGGGTCACCCCAGTTTGCCAGCCATATGTCCACGTCTTAATGTCCAGCCCCGGGGTCTGCTGCTGGCTTCCCCGGGGGTCTCTCCGACCATGGAAACGCATGTCCAGTGTTTGTCACAGGGACGTGGCCACACAAAGCCTCGTTTCGTCCGCCGTGTTCGGTTGCTGCAGGCCCTTTGCCACCCTCCTCCGTGTGGGTCCCAGAGGGATCGGCTCAGGCAGACAGACCACATGCTATTTCTGTGCTTCTTCAAAGCTGCTTCCCAGCCACCTCTGCACCCACACGCTGGAAGGAGACGTTTGCAGCTATAATCGGCACACTTAAATACTAGTTAAATTCGGAGCGCGTACAAAATCCGTACGGCTCCCGACTCTGAGAGAAGCTCTAAAAATATCCCATGGCCAGGGGCCCTCCGAGACCTTTGACCATGAGGCGATCCCTCCGAACTTTTTAAGGCTTGTGGGGTGTTCCAGAAGCGCCTGGATTCCATGTTGGGGGGTCCGATCCAGGGAGGGCCGTGTGTGACACCGAGGAGTCTCGGCTGCCGGCTGGCGATTTCCTTCCTTGTTTCTATTCCTGGGATAAGACGCACAGTGACAGCCACGTCTCTTCCGGTTAGCTCCTGGAGGTCACCTGCCTTCATCGTCTTCGTGTCCTCTGTGTCTGGCACATGGCAGGCACCGGGCATGGTTGTGAAGCGGCCAAAGTGGGGGTTCGGGGATGCTTTGAGTCGAAGGGGCGTCCAGGTCCTTGCCCAGGGCTGTCGTTTGTGTGCCTGATACTTTGGTGTTTCACGTGTGCGGGTCACCTCTTTGATCCCCTTGAGCCCCCTGTGAGAGGCAGGGCGGTGTCCTTAACCTTGATTTACAGGTGTTGGAACCAAGGCTCCCAGGGACGTCTGGAATCGTCCACAAGCTCGTGAGTTTGGCTCGCAGCTGGGTCTCGAGTCTGGGTCTCCCCGGTCTTAGAGTCCACGTCCCTCCTGACTCCAGGCACCTCCTGGAAGACGCTGTGTTTTCATGGCCCGGCAGCTGGGGCCCTGCTCAGCCTCACTCCCTGGAAGGCTCGGTGGTTTCTGGTCCCCTCTCTCACACGACATCGGATAGGCTTTTGTGACGTACGCACGCTGGGTTCTCGCTCACCTGCCCCAAGTTCTGACCGGTTTGCCAGCCCCTTAGGCGCAGACCCGCGTTCTGCAGTGGCAGACGTGTGGACCCTGCTCTGTGCGAAACCAAGTGCTCCCAGGGCCTCGGGGGCCACGTTCAGACTTTACCGGCACCCGCGAGGCAGCTCCTGGAGGCGCCGCAGCTGCCCCGACTCCGGGCCCCCCGCATTCACCTGGCTGGGGTCCAGGGAATGGCTGCTCAGGGGTCACTCCCTCCCACGGTTCTGCGTCTGCCAGAGGCCGGTCCTGAGGCCTGGGCAGGGGGAAGGCCGTGCTCTGCGCCCCGAGCTTGCTCCATGGGGGCCGCATCCCTCTGCCCGGTGATCACGGTCACACTCGGCTGATTCTGGACTGTGAGCCCAGCGCAGGAGGCCACACGGCTTCTCAGCCTTAGAGCCCGCATGTTCAAATGCACTTAGTACACGTTGCTGGACGAATGACCCGCATTTAAGAATCCCGCGTTGCCTCCCCGCGTGCGTGCGTGCGTGGGGGCCGCTGCTCCGCAGACGCTGTGGTCGAGACGGGAAGCCCGGTGTTGGGAGCCTGGCCTACCTGCGGTCCACCGTGGCGTTGCTGGTCCTGGGCCGGAGGGACGTGATGAGCAGAGAGTCCCTGGAGTGTGCCGGGGAAGTGTTGGCCTTGTCCCCGTTCCTGAGGTGTCCCAAGCAGCCGTGCGGGCTCACGCACGCCACCTCCGCTGTGTTCGGGCAGCCACACGGCTCTGCGGCTTCTCAGACACGTAGACGCCAGGGCCGCCTCGCGCTGGGCCTCCTCCGTGATCCCGGGACATGGTGGCATGTGCGAGAGCTACCTCGGCATGTGCTTGCGTCTCCGTAAAGGACAGTCCCTCGTCTGCTCCACCCCGGCCCGTCTTTGAACCGTATGTCCCCTCCTGGGCTCGGGGAGCACCTCTCACCCCCTCCCAACACTGCGCCCCAGGGGGCCTGTCTTCCGAAAGCCGGCGCTGGGTTCCCACGTTTCCGGGGCTGCAGCTGAGGCCACCTGGTCTTGGATGTGCCGGGTAGGCAGGTAGTGGCAGACTTGGGCGGGGGGCGGGGGCGCAGGATGAAGTCTGGGAAGCACATGGCTCACAGGAGGGCTGGTGTCACATTGTTCTGGAAGGCGACAGGTGGACACACAGCAGTCCCATGGCATGGCTGTCATCACGGCTGCCACCGGGACCAGGCACGCTTGTTCCCAGGAAGTTGGAACTCGGTCACCGTCCACCTTGGCCTGACTCCCGTTTGCTGGCCCACTGCTCTGGGCTGCGGCTCCCCTAGGAGGCTGGCGACAGGCCCAGAAGCGAAGAGCCAGGATTTAAAGACAAACCCAGCTCGCTCCCTAACTCCGTGACGGTCACGGCGCAGACACGGGCTGAGCCTTCCGTGCTTCCCTGCCCCGCTCAGCCGTCCCCCAGTTCGAGAGAACAGGAAATGCAGTTGCGTTTCAGGCAGAGCAGCCCACGGCAAGGAAAGTTCCAGACCCAGGGACTCGGGTTCCCGCAGCCGTCTCGGCAGGAGCGGCTGCTGGGACTACGTCCCCCTGGGGACTTGCAGAAGTCGCTGGGACACGCGCCCTCCGCCCATCACGTGGCGAAGTCTCTTGCATCCTGGTGCTGAGTCTGTGGAGCTTTGATGTGGCCTTTGTTCCATGCAGAGCCTCAGAGTCCACTGTGGTACGAATGGCCGTGTGATCAGATGGCTTTCTCGGAGGGCGCTGGGCTGGCCACCCTTCCAGTCGGGCCCCGTTGCCGTGACCGGGCAGGGGAGTGTGGCCGGGCACCTGGGTGCAGGTGCTCACAGCCGCAGGCCAGTCCGTGTGTCAGACACCAAGGGCCTTACAACAGGTGGGCCACATGTTTCTACCTTATGTTGGCAGAACTTTCCCCCCCAAATCAGATGTCGCACATAATCGGAGCTGGGGCGGACTCAGAACCCACGTCCCTTCTACCCGGAGTCTCCACGCAGCCCCGGGGTCCTGCCCTGGCCCTCGCCGGCCTGCCTGCTGGCGCACACGCAGTCTGAAAAGATGCCAGTTTTCTCACAAAACCCCTAATGGGGAGGTGGGTGGAGGGTCGAGTCGTGACCTGGGCTAGGTGTCAGGGTGCAGAGTGACACTGGGTGGGCTGCGAAAAGCTCAAGGCCTGGAGCAGCGCCCGTCTGCAAGGCCCTTGGATACAAAGCTATTTTACTGGGTGGCCGGCCTACCTCAGTTACGCTTTGGAGGGGCCAGCGTGAGGCTCAGGGTCACTGGTCAGCAGTGCTGCCTGTTTGTCCCCACTCTCTTCGTCCCTGTGGGCAGAGGACACACGATGCTCCCACTGAAATACCCCACTGGCTTGTCCCAAGTGCAGCATCCGGCTGCAAGGCCAGGCCTCCGTCCTGGGGAAAGGTGCTGCTGTGGCCAGGCCCTGGGCCAGCTTGGTGTCTCACAGCGGAAATGTCCCACCAGCCTGGAGCCCTGGGAGCCAGGGTTCATGTCTCTGGAATCTTAGGAAGCCCCAAAGCCCCGCCACCGCCCCCCTGCTCCCCCAGCGGGAGGTCTGGGGCTTGTTGGGAGTTGGGAAGGGCGGACAGGAAGCGGAGGGGCTGAGAGGCGGGATGGGGAACCGGGCGGCAAGTCCAGGACTTCAGTGCCGCTGTTTGATGGTCGATTAAGAAAACGGCTCCGTCTCCGCACTCACGTCCCGGTGGCAGCAGCAGCACCTGGGGCCCGAGGCCCTGCGCCCCCTGACTCGCCCGGCATGAGAAGCTCGTTCATCTCACCCACTGCCTGCTCTCACGCCAAGATCTCTCGCTTGCGCTCCGTGTCGCTTCCTCTCCGTGGCCCTTCGTGTCCCGAGACCGGCCAGCCCTCGCGTTCTGAGGTTCTAAAATCAGCTTTTCCTCAGAAACGCGCAGGCGCCCGGATATCTCAGAGCTGCTTTATGGCCGTTGGACACCCGAATGGAAGAAAAGCAGGCCGAGCATCATTCTGGTTTTTGCTCATTGAAACCTTTAACTCCGTCCTTTCTGTTTCTGCCCGGGGAGGAGGGGGGCTCAGGTGAGATGCAGGGTGCAGACCTCGTGTCTCCGGGGGGCCAGCCCTCTGCGGTTTTCAGATCAACGCTTAGGGTCTGGCTTGCTTGCTAATTTTTTAAAACGCCCCAGCAAAGGTGTGTGTCTGACGCGTGGCGGGCGTGCCGGGAGCTGCCCCGGCTTCTGCTCGCTGGGGCAGTGGAGTGGGAGGGGGTTTAGGGTCCCTACGGTCTACTTCTCATCGAGCCGGTGAGAGAGGCCGGGCGATCACTGGAAAGGTGTGAGGAACCAGGACAACCCGAGTGTGGACAGGAAGCGGCCGTGACCCAGCAGGGCCGGAGGGCAGAGGCGGTTACCGCCGTGAGCTGGGCCAGGAGCTGCTCGGCCTGGCACGTCCTTCATGTCACCAGCCATCAGTGTCCTCCTCTGTGAAGGACGAGGCCGTGCTGTGATGGCCACGCCCCGGTGTGTGGCTTCCGCGCCCCCACAGGCGTGCTCTGCAGGGGTCGGGAGCTGCCTTCACATTCACAAGTGGTTTGTTCACTTCCTTCGGCAGGGAAGAGCAGGAGAAAGTCCTGGCTCCGTTTTGTGTGAACTTGGCAGTGCAGGGTGCTGTGGCGTCGCTGGCCAGCGCGACGCCCGTTTAAAGCGTGAAATAAACCCAGCCCCTCCATCTCTTTCTTGGTTTGTAGGCTTATTACGTGTCATCTTTATGCCTTTTCTTGCGTTTTCCCTTTAAAACATTGTGTGATAACTTTTGCACTTGGAAAAGAAGTAACACAGGCTTTTCTTTTCTAAGTCTCATGTCACATCTGACTGCCCGGTGCTGTGTCTCAGCAGGGTCGTTGCTTCGTAGGTATTCGATTTATATTCAGATTATGTTTTCTTTCCTTAATGTTATCAGATGTTAAAATGGTAATGTGCAGCGCGGATCTGACCAGGAAAAAACAGGTGGTTTTCTGAGCGTGGGGGTATTTGATTGTCGAGATCGGATTCCTGGAGAAGCACGTGCTGAGGCTCGGCCTGTGACAGTCCACCATGACGCCCGCGGGGAGTGACAACCACGTCCGAGGCTCCGTGAGCGAGGCTCTGGGGCCCGGCGGTGTTCGGTGTGAGTCCAGCCCTCGCTGTGTTTGCGAGGGGCAGGCACGCCTGCTAAGGACACTGTTCATGTTCATGTCACCAGACACGTGACACTGAGAAGTGGGACCGCTGACGGGGGCGGCTGTGCTGCGGGTGGCTTCCCCAAGGTCACGCTGTCCTTCCTAGCATGTGGCGTGGGGCACCGTCACCGTCTGGCCCTTCGGCCTGGCATCTCTCTCCTCCCACGGAGCAACATCTGCCGGCCTCTCCGGGCCCCACGCGAGTAGCGCCTCCTCCAGGCAGCGTTGGGGCGAGCCGTCTGCAGAAGCCCCCGCCGGGAGGGCCTCGCAGGGCCGGCCTCGTGGGAATGGCGTGAGCGCCGGTGGCCGTGGGCATGTGGAAAGCACACGTTATCCACGCAATGCACGCCTGATTCGGCACGCGCCGTTTCACCTCCGAGTTTCCTCACGGGTCACGCGTGGCCCGCGGCTGCGGCGATGCTGAGCGGGCTTAGGCAGGCGACGCGCGGCCGTGCCGGGGCCACCCATGGCGCCCCTGCCGCCCCCTTCTTCTTCGCGTGGCTGCTCACACGCCGCTCGCTGTCACCTGCACCGCACGCGTCCTGAGGCGGGGGGCCGCCTCGCCCAGCCCCCGCCCCCCGGACGCCGCCGCGGCACCCACGTCACCGCCAGCTGCAGGGCGGTGGGCTCGGCGAGCGGTGGCGAGCCTGACGTCGTGGAGCAGTGCGCCTGCCCAGTTTCCTGACAAATACATTTAGGGAGAAACAGAGGTGATCTAAGCTGTGCGTGGGAGTCTGCCCCCGAGACTCTGGCCAGAGGGGCTCCGGGATGTTCTCGGACGGGGGTTATTCTCCGAGGGCCGGGGTGGCCCCCGCTTCTGGCGGAAACAGAAGCGCGGCCGCGGCCCCAGCACGGGACGGCCTCCTGGGCGCGGCTGGTGTGGGTCTCCCCAGCGCCCCGAAGGGCTCTGCTCGGAGGTTTGTTTCGGGAGAGGGTTAGAGGCCACTGCAGACTCCCCCGCCACCAAAGCGTCCCGCACGCGACGGGAATCCTTCGAGGCGGAGGTCGGTGGTAGCTGACCGTTCTCCGCAGCGCCCGCCCCTGCAGTGCCGCTCAGAGCCGGCTCACGAGCACAGGCGACGTGAGGCCACTTCCAGGCACCGGAGTCTCCCGTCCCCGAGCGGAAGAAACGAGCCGGAGGACGCTCGCTGGATGGGCGGCTCAGGCGGCCGTGCGGTCTGCGCATTCCTGGGGCCCCCCAGCTGCCGCCGAGCCCCGTCCCCTCAGCCCGACCTCGCGCGCCCCTTCCTGGGCGTCCCCAGTGACGCCTCTGTCCCTCGCACGTCTGTGGTCCTGTCCGGAACGGTGGCTCTTATCCCGAGTCCGCCCTGCGCGCTTCGCTTCCGTTAATGGCGTCGGGAGTTCGCATAGCCCTGCACGCGATGGGCGCTGGGGCTGCCTGTCTGCCCGACGCCCACATGCTGCCACCCACCACCCGTGGGACACCTCTCTGCCCCGACCCCACACGCCGGCACCCACCACCCGTGGGACACCTCTGCCCACCCTTTCTGGTTTTTCCTTTTTCTGTTCTCCGCCCTCGCCGAGGAGCTTATCAGCCCGCACGTGAATGCTGGTGACGTCGAACCCACTGATTGTGTTTCTCCCCCAGTTAGAGTCTCATCCGTCTGACAGTTAACCGCAAATCCAGCTTCGAACGTGTGTTCTGTGGAACGTGTACGTTCTCGTCTGTAGAAAGACACAGCTCGTCTGTCACTGTCCTGCGGGACATCTGCCTGGGAGTGCAGGGTTTGCGCACACGCTGGGGGTTGGGAGGACAGACACTCAGCCTCTGCGGTGGCTCCGTTCCTGCACCCCCGCCCGGGCGTGGGCACCCCCATCTCCCTGCCTGAGATCTCAGCCTTCTCTGAGGGGCCCCTTGTGCTGAGGGCCACAGGCGTGGGGACAGCACCCCCACCTGGAGCTGCCCCCGCCGATGGGGGCAGAAGGTGGGGGATGAGTGCCCCAGCCATGCCCCTGGGGAGGGGTGACGAGGGCCGGGTGTGACAGACCCCCTGAGCGGCCGAGACGTTCACTACCGTGGCGTTGCTTGGTGGCGCGTCCTGCACTGGCTGTTCCCCACCTGCTCACCCCGCACCTCCAGACTGTTTCCTGGGGTCCCTTCCCAGACCGACTTTTCCACGGGGACCACCGTCTCTGGGTCTGCTTCTGAGGGAAGCCAGGTCAAGGCGCTTCCATGGATTTCTGTGTCCTCTGTGCAAAACGAGGAAGGAGTCAAGAGCTCGCTGGGAGAATCCCATGAATTAAAGGGCGTGAACGTGTTTTTAAACTCTGAGCACTAACGGGTTTGGCTGGAATCCACGCTTTGGCAGCTCCCATCACCACGTCAGGAACACTGACGTTTCTTGGAAGCGGGGCCTGCGTGCGGCGAGCTGCTGGCCTCTGCGGGGTGGGGAACGCTTTCCTCTGGGGCGCGTGTCTCATTCTGGGAGATCTGCTGTCCGTTGCTTTCGAATTGTGCATCCGTCCCGCCGCTCCCCAGGACACTGCGACTGTGTCACAGAGCAACGCGTCAGAAGGCAGCGTGTCACTGACCAAGACGGTGTGATGCCAGGACGGCCCGGCGCGGGCAGAACGCACTGGACGCGCGGAGAGCCAGCCCGCCCTCGCCAGCCCTGGCCGCGTCCCCTTGTCCAGCCCCTCCTCCCCTCCGGGCCTCTCTTCAGGAGGCCGGAAGAGCTACGTTCCAGAACCTTCGGGCCTGCTTTATTTGCACTCGGAGATACAGAATGAGACTGTCCTCCGGGGTGACTCAGAAATTAAAATACGCGGGCAGAGTGTATTTTTATTTCCTTTGGTGGAAGCAGGAGGACAGTGGACACTTTCGGCACAGCGGCTAGCCAGGTCAGGATTAGCCCGGCACAGACTCCCGGTTGGCACACCCAGCGGAGCCAGTGGCTACTCACTCACCCCTTTCTCTGGGGCAACCCCGGGTACTGTGAGTTTATTCTGGGAACGTAGAAAAGTACTCCAGTAATTGAGGTGTGTCCTTGCGGTGGTGGCAGTAATGAGGGCCTCGTGCTCAGTAGCAGGACTCCTGGCCTTGAAGACACACACACCCCCTTCTCTGAGTCAGCCTGTTCTCGTCACGAGGAGCAAACACACTTGACAAAATGGTCATTTTCTCTAACCATACAAAATAGCACCCCGAATTACCTGCAGAGTTGTTTTTTTTTACAAATCAATTTAGCCACAATGTCTAGAAAAACAAACGCACTCTTCTTCAGGACGGAGGAGACACTCGGAGTCGGCCTGACTTCGGTGGCACTGTGAGCCCTGGAGGATGGCTGGGTGGCCCCAGACGTGGGTCCCACCGATGGGCGCAGCTGGTGGACACGCCGATACCGATGTTGGCCAGAAAGGTAACGCCTGTTGCAAAATTAAAATAGGGAGCAACTTGTGTGACGCGACAGTTACAGTGGGAAAGCAGACTGCGCTCCGGGGTGGGGTCCGGCTGCTCAAGCTCAGCTCCGGGGTGACGGAGTTTTCCTGGACCTCTGCTCTGTCAGACGTGGCGCCCACGGCCCCTCGTATCGGCTTGCAAGACGGGGCCGTGTGTCCCCTACACGCAGACAGCCAGGGTCTCGGCGTGCCGGCACGGCAGCTCCGCTGGCTGGGGGACCGGAGTCCGGCCTGCTCGTGAGGTCCTGCCGCTGGGCGCTGGGGCCGCGGGCGTCACCTGTCTCGGAGGGCGAGGGCGTGGAGGGCTGACTGGGACAGTGTGGTCCCTCTCGCTCTGACGTCCGCCGTATTTTTGGCATGGATTAAACTCCCTGCTTTTCCGCTCGACAGCCCGACCTTGGAATAAAGCCTTGCGCGTCTGCTGCCGGCCGCGGAAGCGCGGACTGAGTTTCTGGCTCCTGCTCCTGTTCCTTCGAACGCAATGCAATTTTCTTTCGGGTCTTTCCTCCCCGGAGCTTGCAGCCTTTTGGGGGGCGGTGGGCCCTGGAGGGAGCCTGCCTGCTTTCCGCACAGCCCTGGTAGGGCGCCCCCCTTCCGGGCTCCAGCCTATCGTGCGCCAGCCCCTGGAGCCGCGGCCACCCACCCCTCCCCGAAGCCGGAGCAACAGCAGCGCGCACTCGCGTGGGCCCTAATTCCGACTGTGCGCCCTCCTCCTCCCACGCCCTCACCCCGGGTCTGGGATTGGGGCTCAGGCGCCCTCGTCTGCAGGGCAGTTCTGTAGCGAGATCGAGTGACAGTTTGAAATGCTGCCTGCTTCTTTGTTTGTTTGTCAGCAGACGTGGAGAGCACTTTGCCCAGCCACGCAGCAGATGTTAAGTAACTCCCCCCCACCCCAGCAACTGGACACTTTTCCTGTGTAGCTGATTTTTCCCTTTCAGAAGCATTTTTCGAGTGGCTGGGCTGAGTGGAAACAGCCCAGCTGGTTTCTTTGTGGGCTAGCCGCTAGTTCTTGGAATGCGAGGGTGGGGTTCAGTTCCCCTTAGAAAACCCTTCCCTGCCCTTGCCCGCCTTCCTGGCCTGTCTGCTTCAGGAGCCAGTTTACCTGAGGGGGGCTGCCTGCCGTAGGTGTCCCTGGATTCGTGGCTGACACACAGCTGGTGTGTCCAGCCCTAGGATCGTGGCTGACACCGCAGCTGGTGTGTCCAGCGCTGGGTGGGGGCGCTGTACACACTGCTGAGGCCAATGTTGGGGGTCCAAGGCCAGTGTCAGGGGTCCCCTCCCCGCCGTGTCCTGGCCCCAGCTCCCGGAGGAAAACGCCTCGTAGACGCTCATGGCTGGCAAGCAGGTGATCAGGAGGGGGTGTCGGTGAGGTCGGTCCCCCCTTGCTGGAGGGGTACTCGTCCTCGGCCGATCGGGGCACAGTGATCGTAGTAACAGCCCACACCGAACAGCAGACGCCATCGCCGGAGATGCGGGCTGGCCGAGTGCGTGGCTGGGAGCGTGTGGCTGGGAGCGTGTGGCTTTGGAGCCGGGTAACGCGGGGTGAAGCTCGGCCCTGACGTTGGGCACTAGACGAGCGCTGTCCGCACCGAATCGCGTGTCCCTCGTGTCCCTCGCCGCACCCCAGGTGGTGCTGGTGGCTGTTGGCACCAGCGACTGTCGGTCGACGCCACAGACTAGCCGGGTTCATTGACTGCACTTCCTCGGCTTTTCCCGTGCATGTTGGCGTCGCAAAGCCACCATATTGTCATCGAACCCGCGGGATAAATGCCACGCACGAGCCCGGGGCACGAGGCGGCAGGGCATGGCTCGGATCCTGAGAATCTTACAGACTCGATGCAGGGGAAGGACTCTGTCAGTCCCGGGTGTGGCTGAGGGGCCTCCGACAGGGACCCGTGGGAATCACGGCAATGTCAGAAATCCTGGGACTGTCGTGGCCTTGGAAGATGCCCGTGCGCTGGACCGTGAGGGGGGACACAACTCACTGGGTGGACAGGGAGAGGCGTGGACACTTGTGAGCAGAGGCCGTGCAGTGGGGAGGCCTAGGGCTTCCTCAGGAAGTCAGCACGAGGCGAGGTGGCCCACTCGGGAGACTGTCCTTGGTGGAGAGGTGGGCGCGCGTCCTGCGTGAGGCCAGGCGGGCTGGCTGGGGCTAAGGAGTCTGTATGTCTGTCACATTCTCAAGGCATCTTCGCTGTTACTATTCTTTCTTTATCCTCATTCGAATTGATGTTGCTTGGTTTTCCCTTGTGGGGAAAATAAAATCCTCCCGCAAGGCTGACCCTTATTCCGCGAGCTGACAGGACTTGTCTAAAAATCCTAATTCCGACAGGCTGTCCGTCCGTCAGAGGATGTTGAACCTTTCGACGATAAAAGGAATGTTGGATTTTAAATTCGGAAGAGACCTGGGGGAGAGCAGGTATATGCGGACATTTTTGGCAATCTCAGTTACCTCGGAGAGAAAAAAATACCATTAAAATACCATCTGGAACTTCTCTCTTAGTTTACACAGTATCGATGCACCTCCCCTGACTTTAAGGAGGCAAGTGATGGCTGGCGTCAGGTTTACAGCATCGCGATTAGACACCCGTGTCGCTCAGGGCGTGTGGCACCCCGTGAACCCAGCGTCCCGCTGACACCGCACGCATGTGTCACGGTGTCGGCCGCGCTCCCTATACTGTGCTCCCTGCCTCCCTGACTGTGTTGTAACCACCTCTTTATCCTTCTTAATCCCTCCCCACTTTTCACCGAACCCCACGCTCCCTCCCGTCTGGTGACCGTCAGAAGGTCCTGTCTGTCTCTGCGCGCTCGTTCGTTCCGTTCCCACACGCAGGCGCGAGCGGCCTTTGTCTCCCTCTCCCCGACGTGCCGCGCTCGGCACCGCACCCTCCAGGTCCCTCGCGAAGTGTCCTTTTCCACCCCTTTACTGTTAGTCTGTGTGTGTCTTTTCATCTGAAGTGAGTCTCACGCTCACATTTTTTTAAAGGTAAATATGAAGAAACCCCGTTTGCCTCCGTGCCTGGCGGCCCGTCCTCTCCAGCGCCCAGCGTCCCCGCCCTGTGAGGTCACTGTTTTAATTAGGATCTCGGGTGTCCATCCAGGGTTTCTTCGTGCGAGTAAGAACCATGCAGATACGCACGAAGTTTATACGACGTTCAGCACGTAACGTGTGCTGTTCTGTGCTTTCTCTTTTTCCTTATACGTTCTGCTGACCTTTCCAGCTTAATGTCCAGGAGGCTCCCTCCTCCTTCCTGCGCAGCCTGGCGTTCCACTGGGCGGGCCGTCCACGGTTCACTTGTCTTCTACGTGGGTGGCCTTTAATCCTTTGGTATTTCAAACAAGGCTGTGATGACTGATTTCCTAGGCTGACTGGTCGCATGCCTAGAGGAGGAATTTCAGGACAGTGGGTGAGTGCAGGTACGGTTTGGGGAGCTGCTTGACGGGTCCCCCAGGTCCCCCTTTTCCTGTGCTGCCTCAGGTGGACCCGCATTCGGCGGGGCGGGGGGCTGGCGATCAGCCCACAGCCGCACCTACGGTGCTTGGCCAAACGTTTGAATGTTTCCAGTCGCATGGGTGAGAAGGGGCGTCTCGTGTGGGTAATTTGAATTCCTCTCCTGTGTACCTGGACTGG